>NW_026623100.1:377500-502500 GCF_023065955.2 Ursus arctos
CCTATTTCCGTCACTTCCCACAGAAAGCCTGGTTCTGATCCCCCACAACACCATACATCCTGGTTGCTGACCTGGGGTCATGCCATGAACCCACATGGCACCTTTCTTTTAGAGAAGCCTATGCCTACACCTCCTAGAAAATATTTCTAATGAAGTACAAGCCCATCAGGACTACGGTGTGAACGGTAGCACACAGCCTGCATGGTAGTAGTCAGTAATTCTAACAAGGGTTAACCCCACCCCCCGTCTCACAAAACCTTCCTCCGTCCCCACGGAACTCATGGTCTGCCCTCAGAAAACCCTCCAGGAAACAAACCTTTCATCTGAATGCTCTCTTCACCTTCTGCTACAAATCTTGTCCAACCACAATGATATGAAACTAGAAATCAGTCTCAAGAAAAAAATGGGACAGTCAAAAACAGGTGGAGATTGGGGGGCCTGGGTGGCTCAGTCATTAAGGATCTGCCTTCAGCTCAGGTCGTGATCCCAGGAGCCTGGGATCTAGCCCCGAATCAGGCTCCTTGCTCAGTGGGAAGCCCGCTTCTCCCTCTCCCACCCCCCTGCTTGCGTTCCCTCTCTCGCTGTCTCACTCTCTGCCAGATACTTAAATAATCTTAAAAAAATATGTGGAGATTTAACAACATGCTACTGAACAACCAACAGTCAAAGAAGAAATCAAAAAAAATTTAGAAGTACCTTGACACTGATGAAAAAGACAACCTACAAAAACTTATGGGATGCAGCAAAAGTAGCTCTACGGGGGGGACGTTCATAGAAATTCAAGTCTTCATCAATCCATGAGAATGCTCTCCAATAAACAACCTGATTTCTGTGGTAAAGAAGTAGAAAAAAAAACAGCAAACAAAGCCCCAAATTAGTAGAAATAAGGAAATAACAAAAAGGAATGCATAAATAAATCCAACAGAGACTAAAAAGACAAAAAAAAAAAAAAACACACACACACACAATGAAAATGAGAGCTGCCTTTTTTGGAAAGATAAACAAAACTGACAAACTTAGCTAGACTCACCAAGAAAGACAGAGGACTCGAATGCAATCAGGAAAGAAAGATAATGGATTCCTGTCTCATATCAAAATCAAAAGAACTCTTCAACCTTGGACACAACAACTTCTTGCAAGCCACGTCTCTGAAGGCAAAGGAAATAAAAGCAAAAATGAACTATTGGCACTTCATCAAGATAAAAAGTTTCTGCACGGCAAAGCAAACGATCAACAAAACAAAAGGGCAACCTATGGAATCGAAGAAGATATCTGCAAATGATATTACAGATAAAGGGCTGGTATCCAAGATCTATAAAGAACTCCTCAAACTCGACACCCAAAAAATGGGCAGAAGACACAAAGAGATACTTGTCCAGAGAAGACATACAAATGGCCAACAGACACATGAAAAAATGCTCCACATCACTTGCCATCAGGCAAATACAAATCAAAACTACAATGAGATACCACCTTACACCAGTTAGAATGGTTAAAATTAACAAGGCCGGGGGCACCTGGGTGGCACAGCGGTTAAGCGTCTGCCTTCGGCTCAGGGCGTGATCCCGGCATTATGGGATGGAGCCCCACATCAGGCTCCTCCGCTATGAGCCTGCTTCTTCCTCTCCCACTCCCCCTGCTTGTGTTCCCTCTCTCGCTGGCTGTCTCTATCTCTGTGGAATAAATAAATAAAATCTTGAGAAGAAATTAACAAGACAGGAAATAAAAAAAAGTCAGAGAGGATGTGGAGAAAGGGGAGCCCTCTAACACTACTCGTGAGAATTCAAGCTGGTACAGCCACTTTTGAAAACAATATGGAGATTCCTCAAGACGTTGAACACAGAGCTATCCTACGACCCACCAATTGCACTACTGGGTATTTACCCCATAGACACAGAGTAATGAAAAGAAGGGGCACCTGTATCCCAATGTTCATAGCAGCAATGTCCCTAATAGCCAAACTGTGGAAGGAGCCAAGATGTCCTTCAGCAGATGAATGGACAAAGAAGATGTGGTTCATCTATACAATGGAATATTACTCAGTCATCAGAAAGGATGAATACCCGCCATTTGCACCAACGTGGATGGACCAGGAGGGGATTATGCTAAGTGAAATTAAGTCAAGCAGAGAAAGACAATTATCATATCGTTTCACTCCTATGTGGAATGGAAGGAATAGCATGGAGGACATTAGGAGAAGGAAGGGAAAAGTGAAGGTGGGGAATGAGAGGGGGAGATGAACCATGAGAGACTATTGACACTGGGAAACAAACTGAAGGTTGCAGAAAGGGAGGGGTAGGGGAATGGGTTATCCTGGTGATGGGTATTAAGGAGGGCACGTGTCATAATGAGCACTAGGTGTTATATGCAAACAATGAATCCTGGAACACTACATCAAAAACAAATGAAGTACTGTAGGGTGACTAACATAATTTTAAAAAAAGAGAAAGATATGAAATCCATACAGGAAAACTGTCACTATTTGCAAATGACATGAAATCCCAAAGGATTCCACAAAAAAAAAAAAAAAAAAAAACCTGTTAGAATAAACAAATTCAAGAAAGCTGCAGGATATAAAGTCAATATACAGAGACCTGTTGTCTTTATTTTTTTTCAGATTTTATTTATTTATTTGACAGGAAGAGAAAAAGCACGAGCCGGGGGAGTGTCAGAAAGACGGAGAAGCAGACCCTCGCTAAGCGGGGAGCCCAACACGGGGCTCGATCCCAGAACCCTGACCTGAGCAGAAGGCAGACGCTTCACCTATGGAGCCACCCAGATGACCCAACTTCTTGCATTTCTGTATACTGATGACACACTTTCGCAAAGAGAAATTAAAAAAGCAATGCCATTTACAATTGCATCAAAAAAAAAATCTAGGAATAAAAGTAACCAACAATGAGAAAGACATAGTACACTCAACACATGGCAGAAAAGAAATGAAAAACATGTGTGTCGAGGGGGGCAGAATGTATGGGTCAAAGATTTGGAAGGCAACACAAACAAATGGAAGCATACGCCATGCTCCTTAACTGGAAGAGTTAATTATGTGAACATGTCCATCGTACCCAAAGCAATCGACAGATGTGATGAAATCCCCATCTGAATTCCAGTGGCATTATTCGAGGAAATAGAAAACAGTCCTCAAACTTGTATGGAATCACAAAAGACCCCAAATACCCAAAGCAACCTGGAGAAAGAAAGGTGCAGTCAACACACTCCTGGATTTCAAGCTAGATTACAAAGCTGTTGTCATCAAAACAGGATGGTACTGGCAGAAACACAGACACCAGGTCAGTGGAACAGAACAGAAAGCTCAGAAACTTACCCACACGTAGATGACCCTAACTTACGACACAGCAGCAGAAGATATGCCATGAGGGAAGGACTGTCTCTTCGGTGAGCGGTAACAGGCCAACTGGACACTAAATGCAGAAGAATATAACTGGGTCACTTTCTTACACCACACACAAAATTTTTAATGGATGAATGATTTGAACATAAGACCCGAATCCATAAACCTCCAAGAAGACACAGGTACTAAGTCTCTCGACATTGGTTTTGGCAAAGAGTCTTCAGATCGGACACCAAATGCAAAGGCAACAAAAGCAAAAATAAACAAGTGGAACAACATCAAACTGAAATCTTCCACACGGCAAAAGAAACCATCAAAAACTTAAAAGAGGCCTTCTCTTTCTGGGACCTGTAAGGAAGCTGGAAATGTTCTTTGACCCCTTCCTGATTCGTGCTCTGCATATCTGACCCAGATGACCTCACTGGAAACTCTCACTGATAATGGCATTACTATTTCCATTTAATGGAAGAATACCAGCATTCAATCCCAGGAATCTGGAGTCAGCATCCTGCTTCCTCAGCAAACCTCCCGTGGCATTGGGAACACCTGGGTCACATGCCTACCTCCACTAATCAATGGGATGATGATTAGTTTTGGTCACACGGATGTGCCAGATCCCAGAGCAGACGAGTCTGGGCAAAGCTTGAAAACTGGAAAAGAAAAGACACCGAATAACAAAGGACCATTAAGTTGGAAGGAAATGAACCTCCAAGAAGGCTTCTAGGATATATTAAAAATCTGAACCTATATTCTCATCCACTCTGAGGAATTGCAGAACAAAAGTGGCAGTTCTAATTTATACCTAGCAAGACCGAACACAAAAGGGAACAGCTCATCCAAACTCAGGTTTTAGAAGTTCTAATTGAGAGGTCAAAGATGGCGGAGGAGTAGGAGACACCTTTTTCAGCCGGTCCCCAAGTCGAGCTGGATAGGTACCAGACCAGCCTAAACAACCACGGAACCAGCCTGAGACGCAGGAAGATACATCTTGATCTCTACAAATGAACATCTCCGGCGCTGAGTATTGATGTACGAAGCGGGGAGCCGTGAAACCGTGCACAGATATCAGAAGATAAACGGAAGGGGGAGGGAGACGCCGCGTTCGGGCGCCGGGCGGACGGCACCCGCAAAACAGCAGACTGAGACCATGAGCCGGGTGCGGGCGCCACCAGGCATCTCACGGAACACCGGAATCCCCGTGTGCTCGCTGGAACCAGACTGAGACCAGGAGCTTCCGGAGCATGAGTGGGGCGGCTGGCGGCTTGAGGCGTTAGAAACACAAAGGACAGAGACACGCCGGCCCTGGAAGTGAGAGCTGGGACGCCGGGTGTGGGGCGCACATCCCGGGACACTGCAGGGTTGAGCAGCACCAACAGTAAGATAGTTAAAGTGGCCAGAACATTAGTAGAGAATGGGCCGCAATCCCTCTGTTCTGTGACAGAGGCTGAAATTCGGCCGGCTGCTCTGACTCTGAGAATAGGCATACCAAACCGCCAGGGAAAGCCGCCAGAGAACAAAAGCCTGGAAATACCGGCTCAGAGAGTGCCCATCCCCATCCCCCCTCGCAGAGGACACGGAGACTCTACCCAAACAGGGTTGCCTGAGTCTCGGTGCGGCAGGCCCCTGCCCCAGAACACAGAAGGCAGGCTGAAAAATCAAGAAGCCCACAACCCGGGCGCCTGGGTGGTGCAATCATTCAGCGCCTGTCTTTGGCTTAGGGCGTGATCCCAGCGTTCCGGAAAGGAGTCCCTCATCGGGCTCCTCCGCTGGGAGCCTGCTTCTTCCTCTCCCACTCCCCTGCTTCTGTTCCCTCTTTTGCTGGTTGGCTGCCACATAAATAAATAAATAAAATCTTTAAAGAAGAAGCCCACATCCCTAAGATCCCTATAAAACAAGGGGCACGGCCTGGGACCCAGTCAATAATTTGAGCTCTGGACAACCCCACAACCTCTCCTCATCAGAATGACAAGAAGGAGAAGCCCCCCCCCCCCAGCAAAGAAAAGACAGTGAGTCTGTGGCCTCTGCCACAGAAATAATGGATATGGATGTAACCAAAGTATCAGAAATGGAATTCAGAGTAAGGATGGTCAAAATGATGATAGAATTGAAAAAACTATTAACGAAAAGGTTACTGAGAATATAGAATCCCTAAGGACAGAAATGAGAGCAAATCTGGCAGAAATTAAAAATTCCATGAGCCAAATGCAGGCAAAACTAGAGGCTCTGACGGCCAGGGTCACCGAAGCAGAGGAAAGGGTTAGTGCATTGGAGGATGGGTTAATAGAGGAAAAAAACAAAATAGAAGCTGCTCTTAAAAAAATCTAAGCCCACGAATGTAGGTTATGGGAGATTACTGACTCAATGAAACGATCCAATGTTAGAATCATCGGCATCCCCGAGGGGGTGGAGAAAAACAGAGGTCTAGAAGAGATATTTGAACAAATTGTAGCTGAAAACTTCCCTAATCTAGCGAGGGAAACAAACATTCGTGTCCAAGAGGCATAGAGGACCCCTCCCAAGCTCAACCACGACAAACCTACGCGACGTCACGTCATAGTGCAATTCGCAAATATTAGATGCAAGGATACAGTATTGAAAGCGGCCAGGGCAAAGAAATTTCTCACGTACCAAGGCAAAGGCATCAGAATTACGTCAGACCTGTCTACACAGACCTGGAATGAGAGAAAAGGTTGGGGGAGCATATTTAAACTCTTTCAGAGAAAAACATGCAGCCAAGGATCCTTTATCCAGCAAGGCTGTCATTCAGAATTGATGGAGAAATAAAGACATTTCAGAATCGCCAGTCACTAACCAATTTTATAACCATGAAACCAGCCCTACAGGAGATATTACGGGGGGTTCTATAAAAGTAAAAAGGCCCCAAGAGTGATACAGAACAGAAAGTCACAGCCAATACAAACAAAGACTTTACTGACAACATGGCATCATTAAAAGCATATCTCTCAGTACTCAGTCTTAATATTAATGGCTTAAATTCTCCCTTACAAGGCCATAGGGTTGCAGGTTGGATAAAAAGAAATGACCCATCCATTTGCTGTCTACAAGAGACTCATTTTGAACCCAAAGATGCATTCAGACTGAGAGTAAGGGGATGGAGTACCATCTTTCACGCAAATGGACCTCAAAAGAAAGCTGGGGTAGCAATTCTCATATCAGATAAATTGGATTTTAAACTACAGACTATAGTTAGAGACGCAGAAGGGCACTATATTATTCTTAAAGGAAGTATTCAACAAGTGGATATGACAATTATAAATATATATGCCCCCAACAGGGGAGCAGCAAGATACACAAGCCAACTCTTAACCAGAATAAAGAGACATATAAATAAAAATACATTGATAGTAGGGGACCTCAACACTCCACTCTCAGAAATAGACAGAACACCCTGGCAAAAACTAAGCAAAGAATCAAAGGCTTTGAATGCCATACTCGACGAGTTGGACCTCATAGATATATAGAGAACACTACACCCCAGAACCAAAGAATACTCATTCTATTCTAATGCCCATGGAACATTCTCAAGAATAGACCATGTTCTGGGACACAAAACAGGCCTCAACTGATACCAAAAGATTTAAATTATCCCCTGCATATTCTCAGACCACAATGCTCTGAAATTGGAACTCAACCACAAGGAAAAATTTGGGAGAAACTCAAACACTTGGAGACTAAGAACCATCCTGCTCAGGAATGACTCGATAAACCAGGAAATCAAAAATCAAATTAAACAATTTATGGAGACCAATGAGAATGAAAATACAACAGTCCAAAACCTATGGGATACTGCAAAGGCAGTCCTAATGGGGAAATACATAGCCATCCAAGCCTCACTCAAAAGAATAGAAAAATCTAAAATGCAGTTTTTATATTCTCACCTCAAGAAGCTGGAACAGCAAAAAAGGGACAGGCCTAATCCACGCACGAGGAAGCAGTTGACCAAACTTAGAGCTGAAATCAATCAAGCAGAAACCAGAAGTACAGTAGAGCAGATCAACAGGACTAGAAGCTGGTTCTTTGAGAGAATCAATAAAATTGACAGACCACTGGCAAGACTTATCCAAAAGAAAAGAGAAAGGACCCAGATTATTAAAATTATGAATGAAAAAGGAGAGGTCACGACGAACACCATTGAAATTGGAAGGATTATTAGAAATTTTTATCAACAGCTATATGCCAATAAACTAAGCAATCTGGAAGAGATGGAATCCTTCCTGGAAACCTATAAACTACCAAGATTGAAAGAGGAAGAAATTGATTTCTTAAACAGGCCAATTAATGATGAAGAAATTGAGTCAGTGATAAACAACCTTCCAAATAACAGAACTCCAGGCCCGGACGGTTTTCCTGGGGAATTCTACCAAACTTTCAAAGAAGAAATAATACCTATTCTCCTAAAGCTATTTCAAAAAATAGAAACAGAAGGAGAGCTACCAAACTCATTCTATGAGGCCAATATTACCTTGATCCGCAAACCAGGCAAAGACCCCCTCAAAAAGGAGAATTACAGACCGATTTCCCTAATGAATATGGACGCCAAAATCCTCAACAAGATACTTGCTAATAGAATCCAACAGTTCATTAAAAGCATTATCCATCACGATCAAGTGGGATTCATACCTGGGATGCAAGCGTTGTTCAATATTCGCAAATCCATCAGCGTGATACATCATATCAACAAGAAAAGACTCAGGAACCATATGATCCTCTCAATCGATGCCGAAAAAGCATTTGACAAAATACAGCATCCTTTCCTGATTAAAACCCTTCAGAGTGTAGGAATAGAGGGTACATTTCTCAATCTCATTAAAGCCATCTATGAAAAGCCTACTGCAAATATTATTCTCAATGGGGAAAAGCTGGAAGCCTTTCCCTTAAGATCAGGAACTCAACAAGGATGCCCACTCTCGCCACTATTATTCAACATAATACTAGAAGTCCTTGCAACAGCAATCAGACGACAAAAAGGGATCAAAGGTATTCAAATCGGTAAGGAAGAAGTCAAAATGTCTCTCTTCACAGATGACATGTTACTCTATGTGGAAAACCCCAAAGTAGCCGCTCCCAAACCATTAGAAGTTATAGAGTAATTCAGAAACGTGGCGGGATACAAAATCAATGCTCAGAAATCAGTTGCATTTCTGTACACGAATAGCGAGACCGAAGAAAGAGAAATTAGGGAATCCATCCCATTTACAATAGCACCAAAAACCATACGTTACCTTGGAATTAACCAGAGACGTAAAGGACCTATATTCTAGAAACTATAAATCACTCTTGAAAGACACTGAGGAAGACATAAAAAGATGGAAAGATATTCCATGCTCATGGATCGGAAGAATTAACATAGTTAAAATGTCCATGCTACCCAGAGCAATCTACACTTTCAATGCTATCCCGATCAAAATACCGAGGACATTTTTCAAAGAACTGGAACAAATAGTCCTTAAATTTGTATGGAACCAGAAAAGACCCCGAATCTCCAAGGAACTGTTGAAAAGGAAAAACAAAGCTGGGGGCATCACAATGCCGGATTTTGAGCTGTACTACAAAGCTGTGATCACAAAGACAGCATGGTACTGGCACAAAAACAGACACATAGACCAATGGAACAGAATAGAGAGCCCAGAAATGGACCCTCGGCTCTTTGGGTAACTAATCTTTGATAAAGCAGGAAAAAACATCCGGTGGCAAAAAGACAGTCTCTTCAATAAATGGTGCTGGGAAAATTGGACAGCTACATGCAAAAGAATGAAACTTGACCACTCTCTCACACCATACACAAAAATAAACTCCAAATGGATGAAAGACCTCGATGTGAGACAGGAATCCATCAAAATTCTAGAGGAGAACATAGGCAGCTGCCTCTATGACATCGGCCAAAGCAACCTTTTTCATGATACATCCCCAAGGCAAGAGAAACAAAAGATAAAATGAATTCATGGGACTTCATCAAGATTAAAAGTTTCTGCACAGCCAAGGAAACAGTCAGAAAAACTAAGAGGCAGCCCACGGAATGGGAGAAGATATTTGCAAATGACACTACAGATAAAGGACTTGTATCCAAGATCTACAAAGAACTTCTCAAACTCAATACACAAGAAACAAATAAACAAATCAAAAAATGGGCAGAAGATATGAACAGATACTTTTCCAATGAAGACATACAAATGGCTAACAGACACGTGAAAAAATGTTCAAAATCATTAGCCATCAAGGAAATTCAAATCAAAACCACACTGAGATACCACCTTACGCCAGTTAGAATGGCAAAAATAGACAAGGCAAGAAACAACAATTGTTGGAGAGGATGTGGAGAAAGGGGATCCCTCCTACATTGTTGGTGGGAATGCAAGTTGGTAGAGCCACTCTGGAAAACAGTGTGGAGGTCCCTTAAAATGTTAAAAATTGAGCTACCCTATGATCCAGCCATTGCACTACTGGGTGTTTACCCCAAAGATACAGACGTGGTGAATAGAAGGGCCATATGCACCCCAATGTTCACAGCAGCAATGTCCACAATAGCTAAATCGTGGAAGGAGCCGAGATGCCCTTCAACAGATGACTGGATTAAGAAGTTGTGGTCCATATATACAATGGAATATTACTCAGCTATCAGAAAGAACGAGTTCTCAACATTTGCTACAACATGGACGGCACTGGAGGAGATAATGCTAAGTGAAATAAGTCAAGCAGAGAAAGACAACTCTCATATGATTTCTCTCATCTATGGAACATAAAAACTAGGAAGATCGGTAGGAGAAGAAAGGGATAAAGAAAGGGGGGGTAACCAGAAGGGGGAATGAAACATGAGAGACTATGGACTATGAGAAACAAACTGAGGGCTACAGAGGGGAGGGGGGTGGGGGAATGGGATAGACCGGTGATGGGTAGTAAGGAGGGCACGTATTGCATGGTGCACTGGGTGTTATACGCAACTAATGAATCATCGAGCCTTACATCGGAAACCGGGGATGTACTGTATGGTGACTAACATAATATAATAAAAAATCATTTAAAAAAATTCTCTGATAGCTTTTCAACATTTTTCAACAGTCATTTTAAAATTTTGAACAAATCTGCCTCTTGTTATTACTCTTGGAAGAGATGATCCTATAGGACTTTTCTTCCTTTGATATGAAGAATATTTCATAATATTATAAACTATTATCAAATCTAAAAATTAAATTTTTTATAAGTACATGTATACTTGTGTTTAAGATGGAAATAGGAAAGTATAGCCATCATTAGTTATGTAAATAACTCCTGTCTATACATATAGATGTATGGAGATAAAGATATCTTACAATTTTTAAAATAAGGTATCATGGACTTGCTTTGTTATTTTTATGATTGTTGAATACATGCCTCACTGTACCCTCACAAGTCAGTTATTTATATGCGCACACTGAAACTGACTCACCCAAGATCACACAGCTAGATTACTTACTAAACTGGGTTGCAATAAAGCAACATTTAGGCCATGTGATAGATCATTTTTTTGTATGTAAATTTACCCCTTAGGCATGATCTTTTGTTTTGTGATTAAATTTCCAAAGGGCATTTTTGACATTCACATTACCTTATTTCAAGTGGAAATTAATTTCCCCTTGACAAGTGTTGTGAGTTTCAAAATATCCCTGTGCACATGTTTGCTGAGAAGGTTATTTATATTACAAATGTTTGCGTCAAAGATATCTAAGCTTTTATTATGCACACATATCTTTATATACATAGTACTCATTATAAGTTTATGAGATTAGTGTTCTGTAGTGACTTTTGGAAACTAGTCTACCGCTTTATGATTATGCTGTGTGTTTCACATCCTATTTAAATGTTATTTTGGCCTTTAATTTTTAACCTTGTAAGTTTCATTACCGTGTTTTACAATTTCATCTGAATAACCACGCCAAAAAAAAAAAATTAGAGCTCTTCAGCTCTAAATTCATGTGACTGAAAGTAGCTCTCCTCGTCTTTGTTATTATGATCAGCACATTGAAACTCGAGGCAAAGTTGTTGATGGGCAGAGATCCTGAGGGCGGGAACTGCAGGCAGCTCTGTGGCTGGAGGAAAGCATCTGAATGCAGGCCCTGGCACTTCTGCAGAGCAAGTTTCTTCATTCCAAATCTGTGGAATAGACCAAAAACCCGAAGCATCTGGCAGGATATGTAGCAGCTGGAAAATCCCCTAACCACATATTTTAAAGCCCATAAGATGCTTGTGGTTTAACACGTATATGTTGTTATTCTAACATTCACTAAAATAAAATGCAATTACACATTACTGAATACTATTGATTTTCTCTTATATCAGGATAATTTCGGCTGTCTTAATTCCCTCAGATAATATCTTAGAACTCACTTGTGTGCTAAATGGTAACCCAGAGATTAATTTACATTTTTCTTTTTAGTGAAGATATAAATGAATTAAAACTTTAGAAAAAATAACACAAGGCCCTCAAGAACTGATTATCCCCCTTGCTTTAACCTGAATTCTCCTTTTATTAAGAAAGATTCACTATTCAAGGAACATTTTATCTTCATTCATAAAATGGAGTCTTTCATTTCTGGGGACTCATGACAAATGAACAAATGAAGGGACAGATGAAGACTCATTAAGGGACTTGTTTGAATTTAAATGGGGAAAAGATTTCCAATAGGTAAATTAAATATGCAGATATATGTGCATATATGTATATGCATATACTTGCCTGTAGTTTTCTTCAGTAAGTTAATTTATAGCTTTTTTTTTTTTTTTTACTTTAAGGAATAGGAAATGGGTGTTTATATGAATGGGGCTTAATCTTTGCAGCAGTTCCAGGATGTCTCCATTGCTTTTCACTTAAGAAAACATATCCAGCCTTTGCCTGCCTAAATCAGGATATTTCCATTAGAAGAAGGAGGAGGAGAACCACCTCGCCAGGTCCAGTGTGATGCCTTGTTTTACATTAAGTGTTATAGAAATCTTTACAAATGTGTGCAGCTGTTTCCCTTCAGTCAATGATAGTATTTATTCGGAGACCTCCTGCAATTTCATGGCTGATGACTCCTGTTGCCATAAACCATTCAGAGGGAAAGGAAAACCCAATGAGTAATCACTGTGCACTGAAAATGTCATTGTAAAAGTAAGGTGGCAGAGACAAGGCCTCTAGAGTTGAACTCTGAAGACCCAAACCAACTCTAATCAATCTGTTAGATTTTGTTACTCAAACTTGGGAGCATTTTTATGCCACTTGAGCCATTTAATATTATTTTAAATTGAATGCCTTTACTTTAACATGAAATACTAATTAACCATTGTTAACTCCATAAGATATTTTTTTTATCCCCTTTCCCTTCCATTGGCTATATAACAGTGATTATAGTCAGTTCTGTAAAATGCCTTGTTTTCTTCATTTTTATTAGAAAAACTAAATTAATAAACTTGAAACTTTTCATTAAAAGAAGTTCTTAAAAATTTAGTATCTTAATGTTCAAAATAAGTAACTAAAGGGTAGCATAAGAAAATTTTTAAAAAAGGGATAATCCTTGATATATAATGTGTGTGCATACAATACACAAAGATGATAGATAGATGATAGATAGTCATAACATTATTAAAGCAACGTTTTCTACCCTGGGATATATTTTCAAAAGAAAATAGAAACATATGCACCTAATTTTATTTATATGGTAATTTTTCACTTTTTTATATTAGGTGAAAAGGTAATAGGTTTTTTTTTGTAGAGTTTTTTCAAAAGAAATAGTTAAGGGGCACCTGGGTGGCTCAGTTGGTTAAGCATCTGCTTTAAGCTCAGGTCATGATCCTGGAGTCCCAGGATCGAGCCCTGCATCAGTCTCTCTGCTCATCAGGGAGTCTGCTTCACCCTCTCCCACTCCCGCTGCTCATGTTCTCTCTTTCTCTCTCTCTCACTCTCTCTCAAATAAATAAAATCTTTTAAAAAAATAAAAATAAAGTAAAAAAAATAGTTAAAACCCATGTTAAGAAATCCCCTTTCTTTTAATATGAAAGTGACTTTTTATTTTATTCTATTTTAATTCAATATAGTTAACATACAGTGTTATATTAGTTTCAGGTGTACAATATAGTGATTCAACAATTCCATACATTACTCAGTGCTCATTGTGATAAATGTACTCTTAATCCTTGTCACCTATTTCACCCATCCCCCCACCCAACTCCCTTCTGATAACCATCAGTTTGTTCCCTGTAGTTAAGAGTCTGTTTTTGGTTAGTTACTTTTTTCCTTTGTTTTGTTTCTTAAATTCCACATATGGGTGAAATCATATGGTATTTGTCTTTCTCTGTCTGACTTATTGCACTTAGCATTATACTCTCTAGATCCATTCATGTTGCAAATGGCAAGATTTCATTCTTTTCTATGGCTGAGTAATATTCCATTGTATATATATCCCACTTCTTTATCTATTCATCTAGTGTTGGACACTTTAGGATATTTGGCTATTGTAAATAATGCTGCAATAAACATAGGGGTACATATATCTAGCTGAATTGGTGGTTTTGTATTACTGCATCATATGGTAGTTCTATTTTTAATTTTTTGAGTAACCTCCCATGTCTTCTGCCCATTTTTAATTGGATTATTTGTTTTTTTGGTGTTGAGTTGTATCAGTTCTTTATATATTTTGGATACTAGCCCTTTGTTGATTATGTCATTTGTAAATACCTTCTCCCAGTCATTAGATTGTCTTTTAGTTTTGTTGGTCATTTCCTTTGCATTTCATTTTGATGTAGTTCCAATAGTTTATTTTTGCTTTTATTTCCCTTGCCTTAGGAGAAATATCTAGAAAATGTTGCTATGGCCAGTGTTAGAGAAATCACTGCTTGTGCTTTCTTCTAGAATTTTTATGTTTCAGGTTTCACATTTAGGTCTTTAACCCATTTTGAGTTTATTTTTGTGTACCAAGTAAAAAAGTGGTCCAGTTTCATTCTTTTGCATAGAGATTTCCCAACATCATTTGTTGAAGAGACTCTCTTTTACCCTCTGCATATTCTTGCCTCCTTTGTCAAAGATTAATTGACCATATAATTACAGGTTTATTTCTGGGCTCTCTATTCTGTTCCATTGATCTATGTGTTTATTTTTATGCTGATACCATACTGTTTTGACTACTACAATTTTGTAGTATAACTTGAAATCTGGGATTGTGATACTTCCTCTTTGTTTTTCTTTTTCATGATTGCTTTGGCTATTCAGGGTCTTTTGTGGTTCCATACAAATTTTAGGTTAGTTTGTTCTACTTCTGTAAAAAATGCTGTTGGTATTTTTATAGGGTTTGCATTTAATGTGTAGATTTCTTTGGGTAGTATGGACATTTAAACAATATTTGTCCTTCCAATTCATGAACATGGAATATCTTTCCGTTTGTGTTCTCTTTGATATCTTTTATCAATGTTTTCTAGTTTTCAGAGTATAGACTTTCATCACTTTGGTTAAGTTTATTCCTAGATATATTTTTTAAAGATTTACTTATTTATTTGCCAGAGAGAGAGCACAAACAAGGGGGAGGAGCAGAAGTAGAGGGAGAAGCAGGCTCCTCACTGAGCAAGAAGCCCGATGTGGGCCTCCATCCCAGGACCCTGGGATCATGACCTGAGCCAAAGACAGACGCTTAACTGACTGAGCCACCCAGGGGTCGCTAGTTCTAGATATTTTATTATTTTTGGTGCAATTGTAAATGGGATTATTTTCTCAATCTCTCTTTCTGCTGCTTTATTGTGTATAGAAATGTAATGGATTTTTGTATATTTATTTTTATATCCTGTGATCTTACTGAATTCCTTTATTAGTCCAATAGATTTTTGGTAGTCTTTTGGGTTTTCTGTATGTGGTATCATAAGACATTCCTTTCTTCTGAGAGGAACTGAAATAATCATCATACTTGTGTTTTCTATAGCTAAATCATTCCTTAGTTCTATTTTCTCTCACACAAAGCATTGGGTTATTTTCCTTAGAGAAGATAGGTTTTTTGTTTTGTCTTAGTTTCGTTATTAAGCAATTGAGAGAATCACTTGTATTCTCTGTATCTCAGTCATCAGATGGATCTTCTCAGAAGATGATTATTCCCCAAAGGTGGTGCATGGTTACAGAGATGTTAAGGAGTGAAGGGACCATACCTTCTATTTTTTGTAACTCCCAGAATTTCCAGTTCAGATTCCTGTATCTAAAGAGAGTGCAATTTCAAAGCATCCCAATGATATTGTGCTAACTAGCTTTTTGTGCTGTTTTAACTTCAACTAGTGCTTATTAGGTCTGTAGGAAGCTCTATTTTTAAAAACGACCTTTTGCCATTCCAGTATGAACTTCCCCAGATGGAGTTCTTCATCCCCTCTCAAAAATAATCATACTTACTTCTCTATTGTTGTTGATAGTTCCATTTGTCTCTCCTTCTCTGCAACATCATTTCATTTATTTATCAATAACCTAATATTTCAGGTCCAGTTTGCAGTTTTGAAAACACAAAGATGAATGGGCCATATTCTCTGGCTTTAAAGAATTCATGGAATAGTCAGAACCAAAACACATGGTCAAAATCCAATACTGTAAGGATGATGGCATGTGTAGATCAAGGGGTATGATGGGAACAAGGATGCAGAATACAAACTAAGATTTGAATAATCAGGAATTGCTAAGTAAAATCACCAGTTGTGTTTTAAAGAATGAAGAGTAATTATTCAAGTAAGACAGAAGGAGGAGATAGGGCATTCTAAACTAAGGATAAAGCTTTTCTTTCTCTTTTTTTTAAATGAACATGAAGTACAGAGCTTGTATCGAGTATAAAAAATTGCACATATAACTAGTGTATCAAATCCATCCTCCTTGGAATGAAAGTATACATGACCCTGATCCTCCTCTTATTATTCTTTATATTCATTTGATGAGGCTAATCATTTCTCTTTTCTCCAGCTGAAACTCAGATCGGGTTTCCCTCATGATTTTTCCAGTCAGTTCCTTCAGTCAATTATTAAAATGCCCAGTCCCATAAAATAGTCAAGATTCCTAGTTGATTTAAAGTTAAAATTTCCCTTTCCCATCTTTTTCTTCCAGTTGAAGAAGGGGATGTGGAAGTATCTTCTCTTTTGCACATAATATAGGAAGATTGGAGTTAATTCAAAGGATATGTAGAGTCATTGAAAATACCTGATCATAACCGTAGTATAGTTATATTTCTTTTCTTTTTTTTTTCAATATTTTATTTATTTATTCGACAGAGATAGTGACAGCCAGCGAGAGAGGGAACACAAGCAGGGGGAGTGGGAGAGGAAGAAGCAGGCTCATAGCAGAGGAGCCTGACGTGGGGCTCGATCCCATAACTCCGGGATCACGCCCTGAGCCGAAGGCAGACGCTTAACGACTGCGCCACCCAGGCGCCCCTAGTTATATTTCAGTTTGTAACTATGCTTTGTTTAGAGAATGGATTTAAAGAAATAAGACCAGAGGCAGAAGAGAACAAAGGAGATTTTCCCCCCAATTACCCATGATAGATCTAGTAGTGATGCTGAAGAAAGAAAAGGGAAACTAAGAAAGTAAAATCTGTGTTCACTGGGTGATTGTTTAGATGTGAGTGGAGAAGAAAAATGTGAGTTCAAAGGTAAATCTCAGTTTCCATATTGGATGGGATGGGTGGAATCTGTTGTTTCTGTGGAGGTATACAGAAGGTGGAGTTTTAGACAAGATGTTAAGCTCAGTTTTAAATGTGTTGACTTCAAGGTGCATATGAGACAAAGTGAAGATGGCCATTGGACCCTTGTATCTATTACAGAAGTCTCAAGTAGAGAATGATTATGGTTGAAAACTTTACTATAGATAGTTATAAATGTAGATATAAGTACATGGAGTATACATATACATAAGATCTATGTATCTATACTTTTTTCTAGAATTTCCATTTGGTTCTTCAATGAACATTTCAGTTTATCTGCTAAGATTTATGTGTTTAATCATTATGTGTGTATTTTAATTTACATACTGAGCCTAGTTATTATAAATGCTTTTAAAATCTTGTCTGCTAATTACATATGGATCATCTCAGAAACCCCAGTGATTGCTTGTTATTGCTGAAATAGTTTGAGAAATTACTCATATGATAGAATTTATCATTTAAAGTCTATAATTTAGTGGTTTTTAGTATATTTATAGAGTTGTTCATTGATTGCCTTTTATTCTGAGTATTAGTTACATTTTAAGGTTTCTTTGTATAGCTAATAATATGGGATTATATCCAACATTGTGAATGATACCTTACAGAGACACTGGATTCTGATATATTCTATATCTGTATGTATACACACACACACACACACACACACACACACACACACACACACATATGGCTAAAGTGATAGTTAAATCCACAGAATGGGAAAAACAAGTAGTCAAGGGAAGAAGACACACCTGGGCAATGCCAATGTGTATAATGAGTGGTCTACACAAAGAAGACAGAATTACAAATATCATATACGTTTGCTAAAACTTATTGTAAGTGCATTCATCCTTCCAGAAATTAAAAGAAAATGCAATATAAATAAATTAAAAACAAAACAAAAAAAACACTTCCTTTTAAAAAAATGTCCATGACTGCCTGATAAATCTGGATTACTCCTTTTTTTGGTGGGGGGGGGGCAGTGAAGGGAGTGTTGGTAACTAAGTTGTGATCAACATCTTTTCATTCTCTGCTCCCTGCTTAGCCATTTAGGATGCAGGGTTTCTGCCAGAGTTATAATGCAGGTGTTCTCTAGTACATTATCATTCCATGATTATGTATACAGACCTTCGATTTACCTCTGTTTCTGGAACTCTCTGTCATTAGGAATATAAGTTTATCGCTTTGACCTTTATCTGTGATGGAGTTTTGTTGAAATCCCCACCATAAATCATACTGGTGTTAACTATTTGTTTTAAAGTCTTTAGGGCCATTATTTTATAAATGGAAATTGAAAGCATCTTTATCTCAATTAAATGAGGTACACATTTTTGTATGTGAGAAGAGATATTTAAAGTCACCTAACAGAAATCTTTGAGTAAGATTGGGATAAGTCAACTACTTTTCTGGTTGAGTAAGTATTGTCAGCTTTATTGTTACTACTAAGAATTTTATCAGCTTAGAACTTGAATTTTGATTTTAACCATGTTTTCAGAAGAAATTTATATCTTTTCTCCTATAATTTTTTGAATGAATTATTGTAAAATGAAGTATTTACTGAGTGAGCTATAATAATGGCATCTACTATTTATATAGCACTTATGATAATTTTGTTCAAGTATTTAAGGAATAAAATACCAAATTTAACAATAAATACAGAAATATTGAAGTTCACTTGTATCCATATCAGGTATAGAAGATCTGGGATGGATGGATAGATAGATGATAGATAGATAGACAGATAGGCATAAATGAAACAATGAGAGAACCAGTCTATTTCTCAAACTGGTAAGTAGTATTTCCAGACCACAGTGTTATAACTGACTGAAAACTGGTACTAAGGAGAAGACTAAGACCTTATTATTGTATTTTTTCCAACTGTATTGAGATATAATTGACATATAACATTGTATAAGGTTAAGATGTACAAGGTGATTATTTGAACACATATTTTGTGAAATGACTACTATAATAAAGTTAGTTAACACCTCCATTATCTCACATAATTACCATTTTGTTTTTGTGGTGAGAACACTTAAGATCTACTCTCTTAGCAACTTTGAAGTGTATAACACAGTATTGCTAACTGTAATCATCATTAGATGCCCAGAATTTATTAATCTTATAACTAGAAGTCTGTACTCCTTGACCAACTCTGCCCATTTCCCATCCTGTGGCAACCACCATTCTATTCTCTGATTCTGAATTTGGCTTTTTCAGATTACACATATGAGTATTTGTTTTTCCCTGTCTGATTTATTTTACTTAGCATAATGTCCTCAAAGTCCATATAGGTTGTCATACATGGCCAGATTTCTTTCCTTTTTATGTTTGCATAATATTCCACATTGATCAATTTATATGGAATATATATATTCCATATATATGTGTATATATATATATATATATATATATATATATATATTCCATATATATGTATATTTGCTATTTTTCTATCCATTCATCTATTTATATGGAATATATATGGAATATATAAATATATATGTATATTTGCTATTTTTCTATCCATTCAACTCTCATTGCTCTAGGCTGTTTCTATATCTTGGTTATTGTAAATAAGGATGCTATGAACACAGGAGTGCAAATATCTCTTTAAGATAGAGATTTCATTTCCTTTGGCTGCATGCCAGAAGTGGAATTGCTGGATCATATGGTAGTTCTATTTCTAGTTTTTTGAGGAAACTCTAAACTGTTTCCCATAGTGTTTGAACCGATTTACATTCCTGCCAACAGTGTATGGGGGGCTTCCCTTTCCTCCACATCCTCACCAACACTTGTTACCTCTTTTCTTTTTGATGACAGCCATTCTAACAGATGTGAAGTAATATCTCATTGTGGTTTTGATTTGCATTTCCCTGATGATTAGTGATTTTTTTCCACGTAACTCTTGGCCATTTCCTCAATTATATGTTAACCCAATAGAAAGACAAAGCTAATGTATGAAATGAAAGACAATTTCTGTTAAACTCTGTGGAAACAACTATAAGAACAACAGAAGACTAGACTTCATTTTTACTGAAAATCTAATTGCTGAGAGCTTTCACATGCATTCTCTTATTTAATCTTCACAAGAATGCTCTGTGGCGACATTATTAAGGCCATTTTGTAGGTGAGAAACTAAGAAACCTGTGCTAATTCACAAACATGACTCAAATCCAGATTTATCTCATTCAAAAGGCTGTGATCTTTCCATTATTCCAGGGAAGTAGTGGTGAAGGACGCAGACTATAGTTTCTTTGCTCTGTTTTTCACATGAAAGTAGATTCTGTATGCTAATTCTGTTTTGTATCAGTTGAGCTCCTTTAGGTGGCATTATTTTACATTTGTAAAGGTTAAAGTAATCCGGTTTTTCCAGGGTGGGGGGGGGAGGAAACTTTTCTCTTTCCAAGGATGGGTGATAACACTCTCAATTTAACCCAGAAGTAGTAGACCAGGAAGGTTTTACATAACACAACTTCCCAGCTTTGCCAACCATGGATATCTTTAGGAAAGTTAAGTCAAGATTTAGACCTCAAATATATAATCCCACTATGAAGTTTCAGACTTCTAATATGAGGTTTCAGAATTTCTAATACATGTTCAAGCAAATGCAGATATCTCTATTTTTTCCTTGCAGAAAACAAAATTGTGATGGTCATAAAAACAGACTGTGTTATGCACTTTTTATACCACTCATAGAATCTAATAATATGCTAAGAGAGTAAAAGTTATGGTAGTTGCTAAATAAGTCTGGAGGCAAGAGCCTCACCACTATCTAACCAAATAAGTATTTTACATTAAAGATCTTCAAGCCAGGCAGGAACTGTAGACAATCATGAAATGCTATTGGTGAGAAACGTAGGCCTGTCTCATATGTCTAAACTTGGAGTTATCTTTCTCACCCAAATATATGTAGTTATTTTCCATATTTTTCTTTTCAAACTATTGTTACCATCAAAACATACTGAATATATACAGAGCTTGGTAGCCTCGCCAGAAGTGCTGCAAACGATGAAGAGTTCAAAGTTTCAAGAGGTGGTTTATACCATTGAAAGGTGTTAATAATTTTTAGAGCAAACTAGGCCTGAAGACATCTCAGATCACACTACGTGGTAACTTCAGTATCCCCTAAAAATAGTGATGGAGCCAATCTCAGGGGACATTCAAGATTTGCCTCATTTGTAAATACTATCTGGACTATGTGTTTAGAGTGAATAAGAGATTGATGTTTACAGACTTCTGTTAGATGCCTCTCCAACTAGATTATACTGCTTATTATCATCACCCTTAAGATGTTTTTAAGTCAACTTTTAGAGAAAAACTGATCCATTTGTTCAACACATATATATTTTTTAAATTTTTATTGAAATTCCAGTTAACATACGGTGTAATATTAGTTTCAGGTGTACAATTTAGTGAGTCAACACTTACATACAACACCTGGTGCTTATCCCCAGGGCATGTCTTAATCCCCATCACCTGTGTAATGCATTCCTGCACCCTCAACACATATTTTTGAGCACTATGAAATAAACCTTAATCTCAGTGCAAGAGATACCACAGAGAACAAGATACACAAAGTTCACAGTCTCATAGGGTTTATGTTCTCATGTAATACCCATGTCTGCATCGTGTCTTCACTGAAAGTCAGTATTTATTTTTATTGACTGATATTATAAATATCTTTAACAAAATATATCAAGTGAATTATAATGAAAGAAAATTAACTTTTGTCACCTCATTGGTATATGATATTGATCAATGAATAAGTGAATTAATTATTTTCATCAAATATGACTGTTATTAACATAGTTCTACTTTCATTTTAGGTTTGGAGTACGAGTCAAAATTTACATCCATGCTGGATTTTACTAAAACTATAACCTCATTTGTGGCAATTAGTTTCATGTAACATCCAGGTTCTACTAAAGGACATTCTGGAAGGTATTCTGACAAAGAGTGGAGCATTACTTGTTTTCATCTGACCGCTAATAATCAAATTCCAGCCAGTCTACAAACTTTGGTCAAAAGTAAGTGTCACTTAATTGTCTAATAAATTATTTTCTATGGTGTTTCTTCCCCTTATAGTTGTTTTTTTTTCCTCACTATGAACTTTCCCCGCTTTTCAGTTTTTCCTTATCTTAGTAGTCAAGTTAGTGTTATAGGAAGGGTGTATTTCTTAACTGCAACCCAAAAGACTAAAACTAAGACTGACAGTGGAATTCTTAATATAAATTTTTTTAAAAAATGGCAATTATCATTTTAAACAAAATAATTTAAAATATATAATTCTATGCCCACTGAGGATATCCTTCAAAGTAAAGGTGAAATAAAGACATGTCCACAAAATTATAGTGAAGAGAATTCACTAGTAGTAGATAGATACTAAAAGGAAGTCTTCAAGAAGGAAAATACTCCTAGAAATAAATACAGAAAAGAGTAAAAGAGCTAAAAAAACTAAAGAATGGAAAAACATGTTATTTCAGCAGTATCCAAAAGAAGTCTTATGTAGTTATGCCAATGTCAAATAGGGAATATTTTAAGGCAAGAAGTATCACTAGAAATAAAGAGAGAGCAAAAAAATAAATAGAAGAAAAACATTTCATAATGAAAAAGGTCAATCTGCCAAGAAGATTTAATAATTCTAAAATTGTGTGCATCCAACAATATAAGTTCCAAATATATACAGAACAAAGTGGCAAAAGTAAAAGGTGGAGTGCAAAAATCCACAATGAAGAAGATTTTAACACACATTTCTCATAACTAAGTCCAAGCAGGAAAAAAATTCAATAAGCACATAGAAGATCTATAGAAGTTATTAAGATATTTACCTAATTGACATATATGAAGTGCTGCAGAACAAAATAGATGAATGCACGGATTCTCTTGACATTCACATGAACATTTATCAAAGAGTATTGTAAAAAAATTTTATATAGACTGGAGTAAAAAGAAAATCTCAACAAATGTTAAAGTACTAGATAATTCAGAAAGTCCTTTGATCACAATGTAGTTAAACTGGAATTCAGTCATAAAAGATGACTAGAATATGTCCTTATATTTGAAAATAAAGCTATATATTACTAAATAATCCACAGATCAAGCGTTATACAGTAAAGCTATATATTACTAAATAATCCACAGACAATATTTTGAACTGAATTACAATTTTTTAAAAATCTAGTATTGCCTGCAGAGGCAGGCAAAATTGTTTAGACAGAAGGTATTACATTAAATGTATATATACAAAAAAAGGCTAAAAATGATTATTCTAAAGGAGTTAGATAATATCAATTCTAAGAAAATGGAAGAAAAACATAAAGAGCAGAAATTAAAATTTAAAATCTATGGAACACTAAATAGTCAATAAAAGTATTAAACAGCCAAAAGTTGATTTCTCTATAAATTATAGACTAATAGATTTGATACACTCCTAATAAGATCTACTAAGAGGGGCATCTGTGTGGCTCGGTCAGTTAAGCGTCCTACTCTTAATCTGGGCTCAGGTCATGACCTGAAGCTTGTGAGATCAAGCTCTGTGACAGGTCTGTGCTCAGCATGGAGTCCGCTTGAGATTCTAGGTCTCCTTCTTCCTATGCCCCTCCCCCACCCTTAAAACTATAATCTGTGTGACTATACAGATAAAGGAAGAAATGTTTTCTCTAAACAAAACTTCGTTCAAGCTAAAAGACATCACAGACCAGCTACAAAAAAAAACAAAAACAAAAACAAAAAAAAACCCAAAACCAAAAAAACCCGAAAATAGTTTAAATTATGTTCTGTTTCAAGAAAACAAAGTAAGAGATTCATCTAGCATTCAGCAGTTAGAGATTAGGAATATAATAATAAAATTATTTATGGAAATCTGTATCAAAAACTGATTTTCAACCTTTCCAATTTCATGGCGGTCTCATAAATAGCTACCGTATTTTCATCCTTGCAGATGCGAGAATGCTCGATGCCTATCAAAAAGGAATGATGAGGCAGAACAGACAGGTGAATTAGGGAAGACTTTTGAAAAAACAAATCAATACGAAAGACTTTCTTTAATAGTAGAGTGTAAATCCAACCAGGAAGGCAGTTGTGCCAGAGCCGCCTTGGAATTCCCCCAGGAAAGACAAGGCAAGAAGGAGTCAACACTTTAGGCTCAGCTGGTTCGAATTACTCTGGTGCGTCTGGGGCCACAGAGGTGGTCTCTAGTTGCCTGAAACCCATTCAGGGCAGAGAAAGCACCGGACTCCGCATCTTCAGCTCCGCACTTGCACCTGCATCAGGGAGCAGCTGTGGCTCCGCCTCCTTCCAGTCGGAGCGTAAATAGCCGGTTGCCGAAGCTGCTTCACATGGCGCGCCCGTCTGGTTCATCCCACTTCCTGTCCTGCTGTGGATGTTTCGTAGCACGTCACAGAGACAAGGGTGAGTGCGTTGTAATAAGGGATTTGGGGAGAGGGGGACCACGTTCGTTCATGAGCTTTTGTGAACGTATATTGCTATAATGATGCTATTTTATTACTGGGTACTGCTGTGTCTCTTCCAGTGCCTCCTGTAGGCATTAAGCTTTGTCAGAGGGGCTTAGGCATAGGAAAGGGCGTCATGTCCACGGGGTTCGGTACTCTCCACGGTTTCCGGCACCGCTGCGGTCCTGGCACGTGTGCTCCCCAGCAAGGGGACACGACCGTACAGGCGTGGGAGGGAGAGCTGGGTAAGACATAGTTGGGGCACGGACAGTGCACTGCTTGGTGTGTACGTGAAAACGTGCTTGTGGGAAGGTTGTCATTATCTTCAGATACCCTCTAGCTCCGGGAAGGGCAGTCTCTTCCCGGGTCTGAAGGCTCCCAAGAGAGGTCAGAACGTCATAATATACAGAAAATAACCAAGAACAATTAATACACATACCGAGTGTTGACAAGGGTGTGGAGGAACTGGAATTCTCATACATTTGGGAAGACAGTTTGGTAGTTGCTTTACAATGTAAACATTTACCTGCTTTGTGACCCAGTGATTCCACAGTTAGGGGTCTCTCTACCCAAGGGAAGTGAAAGTGTAACTCCATACAGATATTTGTACACTCGGATGATGTATATAGCTGGTGTATTTCGGATAGCCAGGATTTTGTAAACCATCTAAATGTATGTCAGCAGGTGAGTGAATGAACTGATGGTGGTAAAGTCATGTAATGGAATACTGTTTGTTAACACAAAGGAGCAACAAGTGAATGTGCACGTGAATGAACAACACCATGAATGAGTCTCAGAATAATTACGCTGAAAGAATCCAGTGCATGCCATATGTCTATATTTCATATAATTCTAGAATTCTTATAAATTTATGTAAAATATATGTAAAATTGTAGAAAATGCAATCTAGGATGACAAAAATGTTCAGTGGTTTCATGGGGATGGGGTGAGTGTTAGGGAAATGTCAATGGCAAGGGGATCATGTAACTCTTTGAGGTGATGCATTTGTTTGCTATTTTTGTTGTCAGTTTCCTGATTGCAAATTTTATTAGTTTCCTAGGGCAACTATAATAAATTACCACAAACTGGTTGGCTTGAAGTAACAGAATTTTATGACGTCAGTTCTGGAGACTAGGAGTTCAAACTCAATGTGTTCCAGGGTCATGCTTCCTCTGAGGTCTCTACGGGAGGATCCTTCCTTGCTTCTTCCAGTCTGTAATAGTCCTGGGTGTTTCTGGCTTTGGGGCAATATCCCTGCAGTCTCTGCCTCCATCTTCATATGGCCATCTTCCCTGCATCTGTGTCTTTTTCCAAAGTTCCCACTTCTTAAAGGAAGGGGAAAATAAAGGGGGGGGCATCAGAGGGGAGACGAACCATGAGAGACTATGAATTCCGGGAAACAATCTGAGGGTTTCAGAAGGGAGGGGGGTGGGGGATGGGTTAGCCCGGTCATGGGTATTAAGGAGGGCAGGTATTGCATGGAGCACCGGGTGTTATACACAATGAATCATGGAACAGTACATCAAAAACTAATGGTGTACTGTATGGTGACTAACATAAAAAAAAAAAAAAAAAAACAAACACTAGTCATATTGGAATTCCAATACGACCTCATATTAACTAATTACATCTGCAGTTACCCTATTTCCAAATAAGTTCACATCCTGAAGAAACAAATATTTCAACATATCTTTTTAGAATTTGACCAATATGTTTATTTACATACTCAGAACTTATCAAATTGTATCCTTCAACATGTGTGGTTAATTGTATGTCAATTAAACCTCAATAATCTGTTCAAAGTTGCTGAAAAGAGAGTCCTATAAGCAATACACTACAGTAGGCCAAATTCTAGATGAGAATTTTTACAAAAAAAAAAAAAAAAAACAGCATAATAAGAATAGGCTGTGTATCATATGAAGGAAATTGAAAGAAACATTCAAGACACCGGAGTCATCCCATTAGAAGTTCCCTCAGGAGAGAAGAGAATGCTGTCAGGAAGATGAAGCATCATGATTTTATCCACAGGGTGTCCATTACATGGGTGAAGTGTGGCAGGCTTACTGCTTAGAAGACATTCAGTTAAAAAGGGTCATAGGCAACACCAAGTTTTGAAAGTACAAAATAATAGCTATGTTTTCAAAGTTTAAAGGGTCCTTTAAATTTACAGAAATGTGTTTCAAATACCCACCCAGAGGAAGGAAATAGGAACATTGGCATATTTAAGTATCTTTACAAATTAACATATTCAAATGTTAATTAAAATTCAAATAAATAGATTTAATAAGAAAATGTATATTTTAAAATAAGAGATTTAAGCACGGTGGCCATTGAAATAATTTTCATATAAATTTCTGAATACATTTTAGAAATTGGCAGAGTGAAATTTAAAATAGCTTTTATTTGATTCAAAAATTGTATTTCTTTTAGTAGGGTACATTCGAAGACTAAAATATATTGTTGAATATGACTTAATTAGACAGTACCTGCAGTGATTTAGTACAATTTTTTTCTTACACTGGACATAGAAAAATAAGAAAAATCAAATATAATTATGTTTTCTGGTATACAAACCTATTCAAAACTGCATCTAGATTCATTTTCTAGAAATACTTGAAATTGGGGAAAGATTTCTTCTGAAAATTGCTGAATTTTTAAAATCATTAGCATTTCTGCCCATTAATAATTACCAAACCCTTTTTTTCCCTTCAAGATCTCCTCTGTTCTAATTTTATGATGTTACTCCTAAAATCTTTGTGTATCTACTAACCTAGTTCTTGGTCTGGTAGTGAATTTATTTTCTAATTACAGGTGGCCTGGTTTAGGTCAGACAGTGATGGGTCTCCACCTATATTCTGAGTCAGGAATGAAGTCTTATCATCCTGGTGTGCTAGCATGGAGTACAGTGAGCTATCCAAAGATACACTTTTTTTCCTAAATGAATTGAAGCCAAGGGGATGAGTGTCTAGCTCTCATTTGGTTGGAGGTCTAGTGTGGAACCATGCTGAGCTGATCACTGAATGAGTCTTTGTGGAACATCCTTCCATGTGCCACTTTCACTGGACAAAAATCCCTTGGGGGTTACATGAGAATAAATGGAAAAAAGTATTTTACCTTTATTAGTCTTATGAGACTAAATTTTCGATTCAGCATTATTTTCTTTTCCTAGTTCTTCTAAACTTTAGTGATCATGAAAGTCAATTTGTTCCACTTCTCATTCATTTACCAATGGAAAACAATCCTTAGGGGCCCTTTTAAGATTACATTAAATGTAGTTATCTGGTTTCAAGTGAGTAAGACCCTAATTACTTTTGAAAGAAGGTGCCTGAATGATATACCTTCAACCTACATCCAATTTGTTTTACTCAGACAACCATCAAGGAAAACATTCAGTGACAGAAATACAATGTGTAGTCTAATTTGGTATGGAATGAATATTTTCTGCAAGGCTAATTACAACCTCCTGGAAAAAGAGACTAATCTCTTGTCACTGACACAGTAGGTCAATAACTATATTTACATTCCCCATTGGCACCTGCTATGTTTTCTGGTAATCAACTCACCAGTAGATAGGACATACTTACCATGCAAAATGTGGTTTTAAATGTACTATTACATTTTATTTTTTTATTAAAACATTTTTAATTTAAATTCAATTAATTAACATGTAATGTATTATTTGTTTCAGGGATACAGTCTGTGATTCATCAGTCTTATATAATACCCAGTGCTCATTACAACACATACCCTCCCCAGTGTCCATCACCCATGTACTATTACCTTTTATTTATATCTATTTTTCAAAGCAAGCACATAAGCTAAACTATTTATTTTCATTCCTTAATTAAATTTAGGTACAGAGAACTCATGAATTCATCTAAACAAAACATAAATTACAACTAGCGCTAAGACTAAGCAAGTTTTATTGCAGCAAATACTGCTATAAAATCTGCAGTTTAGTGTGAAACTGTGATTAATGCCCATGTTTGCCAGGTAATACCTAGGGAAGTTGTTTGGTGGGGTTGTTTGTTTGTTTTTATTGACACTGGATTTCTAGTCCTTGTCTATGAGAAATTGAAAGACTTTTATATTTCTTTTATTTTTGCTTGTTTATATTCTTTTTACTTTTTCTGGTTTAGTCTCACAGACTGATTTGGTCTTACAGCCAGCAATCATGTGTGAATGTACGTCTGCATGATAGCAAAGGAGTGACTTTTCCTTCCTTTGAGTATTAACCTTAATGTGTCTTATTTTAGTTTTCATTTTCCCTTGGGCAATGTTCTGAGTGCATACTTGACGTCTACAAATTCTCTTGCAGAACTACATGTGGCTCCTTTCAAATTGAGTCTTCCCCTCCCTACCCTCCCAAAGATAATTTCAAAAATTTGATCAGAAGTCATAAACTGGCAGCCTGTAAGCCAAATTCATTCAGCAGATGTATTTCTATTGCAATGACTGTTGTGAGTGGTATTGTTTTGTTTTTACCTCTGTAGTATTTTTAAATTGAATAACTTTTAAAAATCGGGAAATTTCATGTAACCTGGCTTTTGAAAATTGTGGGATTTGCCAACATGGAGTTCACTTTCTACAGGGAAGAAATCTTCTGGAGTCGAGTCCTTTTAGCCATGGCAAGTACACATCAGTTTACCATAGATTTCAACAATTATGATTTTTCTTATCTTGGCTCGTTTCATTCATGTATTACTTGCTTGGTCCAAGTAGCCATTTGAGAGTGTAATATGTGATTAATATGCATTCAAAGAGCATATATATTGGAGTACCATGCTTGTGCTTATGGCTACAGTTTGGCTTAGTTTCCACTAAATGACGTAGCTGCTTGACAGACAAAAGCAGTGCTCTGAGAAAGCGTCCTTTATATGGTCATAGTTTACTAAAATTCAAAGTGTTTTACCTATATAAAAATAGCTGTTTATTAAATATAAAGGCAAATATGGATAAAACATATATACATTTCCATTACAAGACAAAATGACGTTAAAGCAAAATGTGAGGGGCGCCTCACCCCGCAGCTGGTTAAGCATCTGACTGGCTCCGGGCACAATCTCTGAGTCCTGGGATCGAGCCCCCACATCAGGCTGCATGCTCGGTGGGGAGTCTGCTTCTCCCCCTCTCCCGTTGCCCCTCCTGCTCACTCTCTCTCTGTCTCTCAAATAGTCTTTTAAAAATAAAAGAAAGCAAGATGTGAAAATAAAAAGATATAAGTCTAGTTTTAACTTGCCCACTATGAGTGAAGTTTGTTTTTTCTTACTGGTTTATGAAGACAGATTTACTTTCAAGTACACCTTGGCTATATACAGCCCTGGGGCAAGTCTTGTCTCTCTCCCCTATGCAGTAGTTCTTCTGCTGTTAGCCAAGTGCCAGAACCCACCCACAGAGAGCACAGCAGTACCGGTTTTACCTCTGAATCTCAGAACTGAGACCAAGTCCTCACTGAATCTGTAGGGACTGAGCTGTGTCTCATTCTTCTCCTGTCGTCTGACTCAGAAGCTGCCCTTCAGGGTGGTAGCCGAGCCCACTAAGGTTGGCATGTCATACCAAGTCCGCCATCTTCTTGCTGTCTCTCTCTCCAGCTTCTCTTTGTGCCTTATCCCAGTGCTCCGCTCTCTTTACCCTGAATGCTCACATGAAATCTAAACCCTTCCAACCCTACATCTTCCATTGTTACATTTCTAAGTAGCAAAGCATCAAAACACAGCTGTTTCTCGAGAAGTTTTTAATGATACTCTCTTGTATGCTTTAAACAGGATTAAACAGTGTTAAACAATTTTTTAAAATTCGGTGTAATTTTTTTTTAAAGCATTTCCTACTTCATCTTTCCCATAGTGCTAAGGGATGTAGGGACACAGCTGCAGTCTTCATTTGCTCCAGCTCTACCTTTGTTGTTATTGTTGGGTTTCCCCAGATGCCTCCTCCTGTCTAAAGTGGCTCTCCCTACTACTTTTCATAATGAGTTTGGTTTTAGTATTCTCTGTAGGTGTCACCGATGTCCTAAGTGGCCTTGAGAAGAACTCCATGAAAGGAGAGGATGTCTGAAGTGGAGGAGAAAGGGACGCCATTGAAGTTAATCACACGTGATGGCGATTCAACCTTCCTGTAATTAGTATTAGTTGCTAGAATGAAGCTGAGAGTAGAGAGGAAGACAAATAGTGATCCTTTCGTAAAATCACAATATAGGTAAAAATGCAACTTTATTTCTATCAGGACAAGGTGTACGTAGAAACATCACATAATCCCTGATACTTCGTGTAGCTGATGAAGTGAAATATGCCTGATTTCCAATCACCACTTCAGCACATGTTTTCAATATGTGTTTTCATCTAGAACTTTTATTTCTTGAAATCGAGATGTCAGGGAGTGGCCAAGCAGGATGATTAGCTCAGATCATTTAAGGAGTAGACCTTGGGCAACCTTGTTAACATTTTGAAGATAATTTTTTTTTAAATATAGCTTTATAATAATGTGGATTGAAATAATAGAAGCACTTCATTTTAAAAATCGAACATATCTGTACTTTAATGATTTTTCTTCAGTATTGCAAATTAAATTTTTATTTGTAGAATTTAGTAAAAGCAGAGTGGGCATAGTACTTAAGCCTACAGTCTTATTCAAATTAAAATACCCAGATCTTTTAATTGATTATATCACTTAGAAAGGGTGTGATCTAATTAGTAACGTTGCTGTGCCTGGTTTTCTGATTTGAGAGATGGAAATGATAATAGTCATATATTAATACTAACTTAATGAAAAAAGAGGCCTTGCAGATGGGAAATACTCCTATCCATTTGACTAATGCCCTGATTTAGTTAATTCTAGGTCCTTCTTGCAATTAACAGATATTTACCAGCACGTAGGTGTTCTGGTGCCTGCTATGGAACGTGTACTGGGTAGACCTCCCATCTCTCCTCATGTGACTGCCTGGTAGGTGGCAGGGTAGAGAAGCCCCTTATTACTGGGCTGCAAAGAGGAGTTCATGGGGAATTTGGCGTTGACAAAGCAGTTACTAAGAATTTCTTATCTTCCAATCCCATGTCAGTTCCCACGGTTTATTGTCTCCGGTCAATATTATTTGCTGTGGATTAGGTACACGTGGCTTTTATTATTTTGCTAGTAATGTGGACATTTTCCTTCTTTACACATTGGCAAATGTACATCATGTTCTGTTTCCTGATGGCCTCAAATGTCTCCACTAATTCCTTAATGTAAAAGTCAGCAGTGGGAACAAGGCTGACCACAGTACTATGTCAGGAGGAATCCTAAAATTCCTAAGAAAGATGACATAAAGGTATTGTAGCTTATTCAAGAAGAGCATGGGGATTGGAATTGTATCCCAGTTTGAACACAGAAGCTTCCATTGGGTGACTAGCTGGGCTTCTTTAAACAAATCAATCAAACTTATCTATGACTGATTTTTCTTCTTAGAATAAAGCAAATCTGGACAGATTGAGAGTGATGTTGGATAGGCGAGGAAAGTTAATATATGAAAAGCACATAGCAAAACACCTGGCATACAGCACTCATCCAAGGAATGATAACAAACCTTATCATCATCAAAATCATCTTGGGGATAAAGATCAACATTACAATGACTTGCAATTTTATGCCTTTTAAGGCCTGGCTTTTCAGAGATCCTGTTACCCTGTTTCAAGTCTTTTATTTACAATATTAAAACAAGTGGTGTTTTGGGTTTTCTCTGTACGAACCAGCTTTAAAAAGTGGTAACGAGATTGGTAGATCATAGGATGTGAAAGGGTGAGCCATCATTCTAAATGGTGTATCCACATTTCATCAGAAGAAATTGAGATGTAATGTTTTTCCTGCTTTAATCAATATAAATATCAAAGTCAATATTTGCATTCTTGAAATAGAAGCAGACAAAGGACCCTAACACTTCCCTGGTAAGGTGGCCATTAAGTTCCAGTTAGCCTGGAATAGGCCCAGATTATGTTTGTTTTCCTGGTATCCTTATTATGGGTGTCCCTTTTACTCTTAAAAGTTCAGTTTGGAAAATAGTATATAACTTACATGGTTGCAACATAAAATGGTAGACTTGTTAGGCTGTGGCAAATTTATGTAGCAAACTGAGAAAGGCACCTGACTGTCCAAATGTGATTTTTGAAATTCTGCTACCTACCTGTCTGACATGAGGACCTCCATAGTTCTCCTGGATCTAGTTGAAAAACTTTGTTATTCTGAGAACCTCCAACATAGGAGGAAGAACTGTAAACCTAAAAGGTGATGTCGTGATTGAGATCTAGTGGTTTTAGTGATTGACTAGGATTTAATGCTTTGATGGAGATCAGATTCCCATATGAAATAGTTATTTTGTAAACCACAGTAAAGTGCTCCATGCATATCCCACTTAAAACATATGAACTTGACTCAAAAAGAAATCAAGGTTATTTTATGAACTAATAATTGCTAAAATACTTCCCATTCTGATAGCCCTACTGCTGCATTTAATTGCCAAAGTACATGTTCTTGGGAACGCATGGACAGATTTTGATTTTTTTTTTTAATAAAAGATAATTGTCCCAAAGTCACACAGAAAAGCATCTCTTTTATTTTAGACAGAGTCACAGTTTTAAAAAAATGAGTAGTTACATTCACATTCAATGTGTATTAACTTTTTAGAGACTCTTAATATGTTTGTATTTTCTTTCTATTCCTTCCAGGCAAACTCTTACCTTCACTACCTATCCACCTGTTCTCTAGCTAGTATTTTTATTTATTACTTACAGCTCACTTACTTGATCCCAAAGAAAGACCAGATTTAATTGGGAAATTGAGCAGAAGAAATGCACTGGCTTAGAAGCAAGCAATGGATATTAGCCAACTTTAGGGAGTTAGGCGGCCTTTCGCTTACAAAAGTTGTGGCCAAGAGGCAGGTAAACTACTCCGTAGTCATCGTCTAAGGAAGTACTGCCTAATAGGGTTCTTCTGTACTTGCAATTAACCATCTTGCTGTGGATCGAAGGTAGAGTCACTTTATGTCAAAGCTACACTCTGCTATGGAATGTTAAAGTGAAGTTCCATCACACTTACAGTATTAAATCCTGCACAGGATATGTCTGGGAGTTGTAGGTGCCAATCACCCACCCACTCTACCCCACACTCCCACCCACAGGGCTGCTCTCCTGCTTTTCCCACCTGGGTTGAAAGAGCTACCAAATCATACTCATGGATAAACAATGCCATATACAATTACTCCTCAAAACTTTCTATTTTTCTGAAATATTTGATTTTATTCCTTCTGTTGTTTAAAATCTTATCTCTGTATGTAATAATAAAAATAGAAGTAAAAGACAAGATTTTCCTTCATCTCCATTTATATGTCACTAACACTGGAAATTTGGTTCATTCAAAGCAATTCATTGTATAAAAAGGTATTTATTTGAAGTCTCTTATTTAGAGTCTTCCATATTGCTCCATGTGGGATAAATGTTCGAATTTTCCATTTTACTTTCCACGTTATTATAGGGACATCAATGAAATTGAAATCTTGGTTAAAAGTACATCATTTAAGTAAATTATAGGGACAAATGAACTTTTGGGTAGAATTACACATTTTAAGTTAGTGAATACAATTTACAATTGGTACGGGTGGACTGTTTAGATAACTACATTGGAATTTTAAAATCTGATTATCTTATTCATGTACAAACCCAACTCCTCTCTTTTATGTTGAGAATTCTTGGTATGCTTTGACTTGCTCTGGAGATTCACATGAAGTCCTTGGACTTTAAATAATTACTTCACTTATACTAACTCACGTATACTAACTGCAAGTCTATGTTGTAGTTTCTCCTGAAAGAGTTCTCTAAACCTTACAAAACGTTCTTTCTCTGATTTAACTACACAGAATTGCCTTACCGAGAAATGTGAGTATAGTTTTCTTTTTTAAAAAGGGAAAATCTTTTCTCACAAAAGAACAAAGCCATGAATCTATAGAATATCCCTTCAAAATATTACTGTTATCCAACAGTATACTTGTATACTTTTTGGACTAAATGTATATATCAATATAAAAAGAGCAATAGGTTTATGTGTAGATACTCCCATTTAAGTCACTCAAAAAATACATATTCATGTCATGAAGAACATACGTAAGGCGTTTTCAACATATATGATTAATTACGAGGCTTTGAGTCCACAGATAGAAATATCACCAGAAAACTGTAAAATCTCAGTAAAGATACAAAACCACAAATGCTTTTACACCATCTACTTCATGAGAAGTAGCTTCTAGTTTCAGCTAGAATAAACATAAGAAAAATATTTTGACAAATACAATTCTAATTCTGGTCAAAGGGATGTAAACTACATCTCCTACATCTTAATTATAGTTGGATCCTTTAGGGTAACTACTAGATGACTTGGAGGCTGTCAGTTTCTACTGGAAATGAGAACAAAGTATCTTTGTTTGTGTCAAAGATGTGGTTTTATCATTTAGAACCAGAAATAGCTTTAGAAACAATTAGGCCTGTTTTCCAATGCCTGTGCATTTGAATATTAACCATGCAAAAAGCAAAATGTTGACTATCTCAAACTCCAAAATTTAAATAGGAGATATTTTTTTCCAATAGGATAATTCCTTCATCTGCATGATACATTTTATATAAAACATACCACTAGTTAACTTATCAAGGCAAAGCTCAACTCAAATGCTATGGTGTTGGATTGGAGAAAGCTTTTTTAAAATGACAAAAAGCTCAAAAATATATAAATAGCTGTGTTTAATTACATTAAAGTAAAACTGCATATAAACTTCTACAAACAAAAGATAAAGGAATTATAATTTTTTCCAGTTTTAACAGTTAAGTAATTCATATTCTTAACATGTCCAGCATCCATGTGAATCAGTTGGGAAAAGACCAATGTCCAATGAAGGATTGGGAAGATGACATGCATGTGGGGAAAAATCTCATCCTCACTTATACAAATTGAAACTCAGCTATGTAACATACCTATCCTATTCCTTTTTTTTTTTTAAAGATTTTATTTATTTATTCGACAGAGATAGAGACAGCCAGCGAGAGAGGGAACACAAGCAGGGGGAGTGGGAGAGGAAGAAGCAGGCTCATAGCCGAGGAGCCTGATGTGGGGCTCGATCCCAGAACGCCGGGATCATGCCCTGAGCCGAAGGCAGACGCTTAACCGCTGTGCCACCCAGGCGCCCCATCCTATCCTATTCCTATAGTTTAAAAAAAAAAAATTACTGACACAATGTGTCAATGGGGTGTCAGGAAAGCATGCATTCTCATGCGTTGCTGGTGGAAATATAGATTAATACAATACAACAGGCAGTTTGGCAATATTTCTCAAAATTGAAATGTATAATTCATTTTGCTTAATAATTCCCCTTCTAGGAATTTATCCAGTGACATACATGCTATCTAAATGACATCTGTGCAAGATTTATTTGGAAATAACTTAAATGTCCAACTGGTCAAATAAATTATAACACCTTTCTATAGCCATTAAAATAAGGAAGATCCTGTGCTGATACGGAACGAAGAGTGTGTGCGTCCCCAGGTGTGTGTGTGTGCGTGCAAGCACACTTGTCCATGGAGCTAAGTGATAAAAGTTGAAACTAATTTGTAGGACAGAATCATTGTGTTAAAAATAAAGGGCAGGGAAGCAAAAAGAAATCATGCTTCAATATCTTCGCTTGGGAGATATAATTGTTTGGCTGGGATACTTCTGGCAGCAAGAGACAGAAGGGAGATAGACTTTAAATTCTTGTGCTGTGTATCTTGAAATTTGTGCTGTGTGCGTATGTGTGTGGGTGCGTGTGTGTGTTAACTTTGATAGTATTTTGATTTTTAAAAATATTTACTCAATGTTGTCTTTAGGAATTTGAATTATTCTTACTCTTCTAAATTTATTTTGTTGTGCACTAAAGAAAATCTGATGCATGCCCATACTAACAAATCTTATAAATCAAAGGGTGTCAAAATGTTCTTTATAGGCTCATAAAGCAGGGTTTTTTTCCCCTAAGACAATAACATGATGCCTAAAAAACTTAGTGAAACACAAGACATAGGGTATATGACCCTGCTCTTCAACTTATTACATATATACCTATGGGAGGTCACTTAAGTTCCATTTCCTCATTGTTAAATAGCCAAAACTTGCTCTAACATACAATACTGTAAAAGTCCAAAGACATAACTTATGTAAAATTGTTTTGTAATCAAACAAGGAATACAAGTGTAAATTATAGGAAAAGTAAATTTTTTCAGAAGGAAAGCAAAATAAAGCATGTATTTAGGATACATCATCAGCAAAATCGGTACATTTTCCTATTTCCTTACTTTTGCCTCTAGGCACAGATATCCTCATCCCAGCCTGTATCAGATGAAAGTTTAACTGTACCTGCTTCTCTTTCTGTATCTATCAAGAACTGTTAATAATTTAATTGTGCCTTTGTGTTTCCTTCAAATCTCTCCAGACTGCCTCCTTTTGTATTAAAAAAAGCATAGTATTAAGGAGGCCACGTATTGCATGGAGCACTGGGCGTTACACGCAAACAATGAATCATGGAACACTACATCAAAAACTAATGATGTATGGTGACTAACATATAATAAAAAAATTTTAAAAAAAAGAAATTAGGTGAGAGTAAGGAGATAAGGTATGTGTTTAACTAGAAACATCAGAGGTCTTTGCAAACATGCAAAAGTCTCCTGTTGAATTTCAGTTTTTAGCATTTAACTTCTTAATGTGTATTCTTAGAGAAGAAAACTAATGAGTGAGGAGGAGGAAGAAAAGGAACAGGAGGAAATGTGTGTTTATTAGCTCCCCTGAATCCCAGATTAGGGGTATTAATGTACAAGGGGTATCAATGTATAAAATTTAAAAATAAATAAAGCATAGTAGGTTAATTTCTATACCCAAGTGAAATACATATCTACATGTTAATGATTGCGAGGTTAAATCCCTTAATAAGACATTTTATGGCTCTTTTCTGTAACTATGTCAGATTTCCAGGGGAGCTGTTTCAGGACAGGTTGGCCTTAAAGAATAAAGGAAGATGTGTGAGTACCTTAGTGGGCTGAAGAGGAACTCGACTCTTATGTAAAAGTAGTTAAGTCTGGAAATTGAAGCAACTGTAGGCATTTCATTTTTCTTAGATACAGAATGTTCTAGATGAATGTCAAATTTCTGAACGAAAATGACCTCGCCTGATGAAAGATTGAAACAATATCACCATTTAAGTGCAACATGATTTTTAATGTCTTTCATGAAAATCTCATTTTACTGGAAATGGCACTAGAGCTGTGAGAAAGCTACATACAGTATTTAAAATAAAATATCTAAGTGATCTTGCAATGTATTAGGACAAGTTTTAACATAAATTACACTATTAAAAAAACCTTTAGAATGTATTATCAGGCCTTCACTACCCCACTACAACTTCTGCTATTTTCAAGCAATTTCTCAGAATAATAAAACTTTTTGAGAAGAAGCAAGTTTATCATTGAAATAACTACAATAGAACTTTCTTTGGGTAGACAGAACAAATAATAGACCTGAGAACCAATTAAATATGATTGTTCAGGCACATTAATATTGGGGAATACTTACAAGTTTTCAATTTTCCCTTTCCGTGATTGGTAGCATTTATCTATTGAGTGGAGTTTTGGTTTGGGCAGAATGATTCCTGGGGAGGAGACCGATAATAGTCAAACGCAGGAGGACTTATAGGGCATTGGGATCCATCCAAACCGGCTTCCAAGAATGGAAAAGCAGGAACACTGAGATAAATACTCCCCCCCCCCCCCTTCAGGTACTGTTATGACGTAAGTTGGGTCCTAATTACGGCCACTGATTTCATTCAGTCTTACAGTGGAAACCTAACTACTTTTACAGTACCACATCAGAAAGTTTAGAGAGCAGATGTATTTAATGCAACTTCATTTTAGCAATGGGGCGATAAAATTATTGTTTCCCTTGAAGGGAACTGGAAATTAGGAGAAGGGAGATTTAGTTATTATTTTTTTCATTGATAACATATGACGCTATATCAGAAATAGAGCCCGAACTGGAGGAAATCACTTGGTTGCTGTAATAGTAGCTGATCACTGCACTTTTGATTATCAGTTTCTGAATCACAGATAGCTTGCTTACTTTGTTACTGTTGTCTTACTTGGTGTCTCCAGTCAGTGTCTAATCAATCTCTGACAATCCATTTTCTAGGTGATCCCTAGAACCACCAGCCATCTCAGCTTTATGAGTATTTCCCTTGTAAACATGGTTTGAAAGGAAAGAGTTGGCTTGGTGTTCAACAGAAACAAAATTGTTATGTTTATTTTTGTCATAGAGCAAGTTCTTGCTATTCATGAAAGGTATGTCTTGAATTCATAAATACCGTTATTTTAGAGAGAGATGCTGAGTCAGTGGAATACTAGCATGACTGACCAACATAATGAGTCCCTCCCACAGACCAGCCTTGCCGTTCGCATATCCGTAGGGTACTTACATACATTACCTCAAGAAACCCCTATAACAATCCTATATTGTAAATATTATTATCAATGTATTTTGTATCATAGACCTCGGTGTTGACTGTGAGAAGTACAAAAAGCATTTTAAATCCTAAAATCAAAATATATATAATAGATTCAGTAATCCTTTTTTATTAACTCTAAAAACGTTGTTCATCTTCTGAGTCATGAACTGTTTGAGAATCTGATGAACTAACATCATCAGATGATCAAGCATCCAGTGCCCATTACCTATAAATTATAAAGATCGATAAATATTCCCAAAGCTTTAAGATTGATATTTACATACATTTCATGGTTTCTAAGGTGACCCTAAGTCTTTGTTCTTCCACTAAATATTGGTGACATAAATGGCAGCAAATCACCCATAGTTTGTATCTGGATTTTTGAAATTATCACTCCCTATCTGTTTCTGCCCCATTTTTTTCTAAATGCACTATCCTCCTACAGACAGCCATGCAGAGCACTCAGTGTCTGCCTATTTGAAGATGTAACACACTTTTCTCTGGTGTACATGCTGGCAAATGGAATCTTGCATCACGAAGTATGTGCATATTTAATTTCCCTAATTAATTTTCCTTCCAAACAGGTTGTATACCAATTTGCATTTTCATCCCCAGTTTAGGAATGTCCATTTCTTTATACTCTCACTTACACTTAAAATTATCCAACAATAAATAATATTTAGTTGATTTTTTAAAAAAATCCCATTGCTGTTTTATGGTACAATCCTGATTATTAATGGGACTGCACATGTTTTCATAAGGATTTTTTCATAATTTTGTGTCCCATTGTATAGGTTTTTCTGTGAATTTGCTATTTGTATCTTTATCCATTTAACCTTATTTACTGTTTTGTCATTTCCTTATTAATTTGCTTGTCTTTGATTTCCTTTATGGTATCTTTTGTCATGCAGAAGACTGTAAAGAATGTTGAAAAGGCAGTTAACTTGTAGCATGAGCATACAAGTTAAGCATAATTCTTGATAGAAATACAACATGAGAAATCCAAGAGCCTGTCAAAACATTTCTTTATCTTCAATATTGGTGATAGTCAAAGGTTTCAGAAGATAACTCCTAAAAGAATACATGCATATATTCCTCCTTCTAAGTTCTAATCTTTACAACTATCTTAGGTATAACATCAATCCTGTGTGAATGAGAATAAAAAATAAAGAAATGTGGCTTGAAGAATGTTGAGTAATCTCTCATTTTAAAAATCTTACCTTCTGTCTTAAATCAAGTCTCTGATTCTAACATGTTTCACTAAATTGTCATTATTACATTATTTTCAATTTAAATAATCCTGACTGTGGTTGAATGGATTTTGATTGAAACACCAATTTCAAGGATCAGTGTTAAGGGGGATTTAAGTCTGGGGATGAGTATAATAGGAGGACAGAACGTACATGAGAGCCTGTGGTCACAGTTGGTAACCATAAGAAAGTCCAAGGCAATGCAGAGTGACTTTGGTGTGTCTTTGATGGTGTCTAAGGCATAAGCAAGGATATTGTCAACAGTGGGAAGTTTGGATTAGAGGGCGGCGATGAACTTCATGTAAATTGACAAGTGGGCCAGATGAGAAGTGATGAGAGCTTGAACTCATATCGAAAGAGTAGATCGAGGGAGGAGACAATAGTTTTAGTACACACTTAATAGAGGAATCCTCCTTCTACTTCCCCAGTGAGCCTGGCAGGGAAATGGGTCTTGGATAAGATAAAAAGTCCGAACAGGTCAGGTGGAGGAAGTTTCCTCCAGGGTTCTTTGTAACTGGGATAGGGTAACTTTTAGAGATATGTTCCTGGCTCAGCAGTAGACTCCTTTCTTAGTCTCACTTTGTGTGTTGGGGTGTGTGTGTAGGGGAGGCAGCATGATTTGAAAGTGTCTGATTGAAGAAGGGGAAGAAACAATGCTCTAGAATCCAGAAGTACTAACTCGGGTGTTGAGAAATAACGGCCAGTGATCAAGAAGTTAGGCAGATGTTTCCCTATCTTCTTATTTGTTTAGACTGAGGGTCACGCTCACTGCTCATTGACTAAATCCTTCTCACGGAAATTTTTTGTTTGGTCTGCACAAGACTTAACTATTTTAAGTCAACACATAAGAAATTGTACATGAGGATTCCTGGCTTCTGTGTAAGAACTGGAAGCTCTGGAAACCTGGTCCTCGTTCCCATGTGGCGGCAGGCAGTGGAGCTGAAGAGTCGTTTCTTGATGGAATTTTAGTGCTCACTTCTTCATTCTCACCACATAGCTTGCTTCTTACGCATGGCCTGTTCCACTGAGATTTGTGGTGTTCTTTCTCTCCTCTCCTCTCCTCTTTCTCTTCTCTCCCTTTCCACTCTCTCCTGTCCTCTCTTTCCCCTCCCCTCCCCTTCTCATCTCTTCTCATCTCATCTGCCTGATTTCAGTAAGCAGTTTGGAGACTTCAGGATAAGATAAGGCTCAGCGTTAATCTTTGGGACATAGAGGAGTGTGTGTGTGTGTGTGTGTGTGTGTAAATATATATGCATGTACATCTGATTCAACCGTTACCAATAAATAAAAGATAAAGGTCTGTAACTTACCCTTATACTCAAAGAGAAGCCTTTCATGCCTTAGATGCTTCTGTGAAATTAGCAGTGTCAAACCCATCGCCTCATGGCTAATATTATTTGGAGGTACGCGAAGGACCAGAGATAACCACAAAATGACCCACTAGGAGCCTGCACCACAACTGCCACCAGAGGGTCCTTCTAGACTGATAATGCAGACCTAGTGTTACATCCTAAAGACAAGAGGGATTTGTGTCAGGGAAGGTCTAACCTCGCTAGTAAGGAGGAGATTGTGCTAATGGTGGCTGGAGATTCTAAGGCAGAAGTTAGAAGTAAGCACTCTCAAAGGCAGGGGACTTGAGGATAGGAATTTTCAGGATTTACTGAAAGACTCTCTGGAAGGTGTTAACTCTTCACGTGTGTTACCCTTGAACTTTGGCAAAAGTTCTGTACTGTGTACAGTTCTGTGTGTTTTAATTTAATAAATTAGTTTTGGTATTTTTATGTGCTTATTGTACAGGCATGGCAGCATTGTTGGCACACATATTTTAGTTAAGCCCCCTCAAGGATGTTTTCGTCCTTGTTTGTATTCCATGGTGTGCTATGGATGTGCTATAATTTAAGTAACCCATGTTTTCTCGCCTTTTCTTAAACAGTGTGGGAATGGAGAACAAAAACATCTTTTGTTGGTACTATGCCACTCCCGGAAAATGGACATTTTTGTAAGACAGCCTACTGTAAAAGGACATGCTTCTTATAGTGTGTGTGACAGTGATCCAGTGGCTCACGCTATTCGAGCCCCTTCCTGGTTACTCTCAGAGCTACCTTATCTATGGCACAGAGATTGGAAAATGCTGCATCTGTGTATAATTTTCTTTTCCTAACATGACCCTTTCAAAAATTGTTATATCCTTGATAGTCTGCAAGGTTGTGTTGTGAGAGACAAAATACCCAGCTAGGAAAAGACACGTGTTCCACTCTGACAGCCATATCTGTTTTTGTGTTACGTTGACTTACCTTCCTGGTGGAGAGTCCATGCTCATCTGATTCTCTGAGTACATTCTGTTATCCATATTGATAGAACTACATAACTGGACCAACGTGGAAGCAAAGGAGAAAAGTGTTCTGGAACCACCCTGAGGTTCCAGGCTGTGAAGATGTGCACATTCGATGTGCCACTCCAGCTTTTCTCCTGAGTGGAGCAGATTTCAGGATTCACCCAGTTGTTTAGGCCACGAGCCAGGCAAGATCATGGCATCGCACAAGGGGAGCACTGATCTTAGTTACACATTGGACATGTTCCTACACTTTCTCCACATAGAATATTTTGGAACTGCTCTGGGCAAAGTTTAAGACATGAGAGTTGTTATTATAATTGTTCTTATTGTTGTATTTATTTATTTATTTATTTATTTATTTATTTATTTATTTTATTCCTCTGCCCATTTCTGTGTTTATTTATGTCCTGGTATCACCTTTTTCATTCTCCCCTGACTTCTATGTTTCATGTTTCCTGTTGGCTACTAAAATTTACCAGGCCTCTCTTCTCTGAAAAATATCCCAGTGCTCCAAATTCATTTCTGCTTTCCACCAAAAATTACCTCTTTTTTTTTTTTTTTTGATCAATCACAGCAAAGAGGGAGACTTTCTGGAAGTTGGAATGGCTACCGTAGCTTGCTTAAGCTTCCTGGAAATACTTGAGCTTAACCACATAAGCGAATGTCATTTTGGGTGAAATCTCAGGCAGAATGACAGAGCAAGGGGTGTTAGCCACTGGGGCGAGATATTTGCCAGCCTCGGGGAAGCCTTCCCACACTCTTTACTGGACCCCAGCTGAAGATCTGTTTCTGGCTCGGCCGACTCCTACTTCCATCAGTGTCTTGACCTAGCGGTGAAGAGAGAAAACCAATACTGCTGTTACACGTTACAAACTGAGCGAACTAATATGTTTTCAAGGGCACATTTTCCAATTTCCAAATTATGCTGGCACTTCATTTATCACTCTTAGTTCTCACTGAGTTCTTAGCATTCTGCTTTCAATTGGTGTCTTGACAAGAGAGTAGGAATTAAAGCACAACACTGTAAACATTGTCTCTGACAGCAACTCAGGGAAACATTCGGTAGCAGGAGGGTAAAAAATCTGTATCTTCTGATTATTTGCACATTTAGACTATACACGTTATTCAAGTTTTCACTTTGGATAAGTAATTGAGAATTATTTACATTTGATCCTTTTAATATTAAATATAATCTTTTGTGGCCTAAATGTCTCAAGATGTGTATGAAGTGTTAAAGCAATGATATAATAAGTTGAAATGATTTGTATATTCAAAAAAGCTAGAATTACTAGTGAAAATTACAGTGTAATTAGAAAAATGTGTTATCAATGTGTGAGGCCAAATTTTATCAACAGACCTAGAAAATAGTTCTAATAACAATGTAAATGAATTGTAGTGAAAACATTGACCTTGTCTGAAAAATAGGGAGCATGTGTGAAGCATATGTGTATGAGAAATGTGTAAGAAATATTAAGGAAGTTATTTTGACTACAAAACTTGAAAATATCTAACATTATGGATTCCTATATTTTTGTAGCATTTTCAGAGGAATAGATATAGTATTCATGTAAAATTGGTTCTTTCCGTAATCTTAAAAACCTGCCAGTTAGTAAATACTACTTTTCCTATTAAGTTTGAATGAATTTTGTTACCCCTATCTTTCTGACTCCTTCAGAAATGTCACTCCCTACAGTGAATCATTACCGAACCCCTTGCACATGTTTTCCAAAACCACTTTCAAAACTACCATCTCCTTTTTATACATTTACACAAGAGATACATAGTAGGGTATGTTTTGTCATTTTACAGATAAGGACATTGATGCCCAAAGAGGTTATGTGTCTTGCCTGAAACCCGGAAATTGGTATCTGAACTTCATTTTCTCTTTTCTAATTGACTAAAATGTCTGTGTTCTATTGCTTTCTAGAATAACAGTCTCATCATATACATATAGTGTTACAGCGATGAGATCATAAGTTTACATATATCTGTGTATGTATATAAATGTGTATGTGTGTGTATCTACATATATAGCCTTCGTCGTGATGCTGAGACATACCACTGAAGGAGAGCGGTATCACATTTCAGTTTCGGAAGATCATAAATCCATAATATGATTCAAATGATGGTGTTTTTATGAGTAGGCACTAGTTAAAATAGTTTAGATTTGTATGCAATCACGTCTCTCTCCTTTTGCATTTTTCATGCATGCCTCTTAGATCTATATTTCCCTCAGACAATTCACTTTTCAGATAACATGTCTGTTTCCACAATACACACTTTACATTTTCTTAGCCTCCGTTTACCTCTCTTTTCATGTTATCATTTCTTCAAATCAGTAAGATCAAATATCTAAGCCTTTGTTTTCATGTATCTTTCAGCACAAAAATGTAAATGTGTTCACAGGTATGGAATACTATGGGACTTTTCAGATAGTGTTTAGTCACATTTGGATGATTGAAGATAAATGTTTTAATAAAACAATCTGGGAACTTGAGATGATGTGTAGAGAATCTGTGCTTAAGAGATAAATACAGGGGCACCTGGGTGGCTCAGTCGTTGAGCGCCTGCCTTCAGCTCAGGGCATGATCCTGGGGTCCTGGGATCAAGCCCCACATCAGGCTCCTCCGCTGGGAGCCTGCTTCTTCCTCTCCTACTCCCCCTGCTTGTGTTCCCTCTCTCGCTGGCTGTCTCTCTCTCTGTCAAATAAATAAAAATTAAAAACCTTTAAAAAAATAAATACAATATTGTTACAAATAATACAAGGAGATCTATAAATAAATGGCTCCTCAGACTAACAGAATATTTTAAAAGTAACATCTGTAAAGTCTATTACAAAACAATAGTCATAACAGAATAAGTTGAGAAGTAAGTTTATTTTATTTTTTTTTTTCTTTTCCATCACTACCACAGGGTAAGACAGTATCATTTCTTATCTGAACTGGTCTAATTCCATTATTCCCTCTAAAACATTCGTTATACTTGAGCCAGGATGATCTTTCCAAACTGAAATGTGATTATATCACTCTCCTTCAGTGATCTATCTCAACATCAAGATGAAGACCAAACTCCATTTTAAGTCTGATTTAATATGACTTTAAACCTCTGTTGTAACATATTCCTACTGTCCATGTAGACATGTCTTCTCCTGACTGGCACACTCTCTCTATTCTAGGACCTCATGCCTAATTAGGTCCTATTTGAATATCGCTTGTTAACAACTTTCCTGAATGGGTGTAAGGTGTGCCAGTGGTATCCTGAATAAATCCCTATACTGATAGTTTATCTCACAAATTAAAATTACTTAGGTATTTTTGTTCCCACTTGGCTCTAGGCTCCTTGTTATTACACAGTGAAATTTGTTCATCAGTATATCTTATGATCTAAGAAATACAGGTTTAATAAACATGCCATTGATTAATGTTTATAGCTACATTTTATCTCACAATATTATGAACTGTGAATATCTTGGCAAATACAGTTGTTATTCAGCATTGTAAATATTGCATGTAGTGAGTGAACATGGTCACTTCTGTCTAGTTAAATTTGTATGTATTTATACATATTAAGTTGTAGACGCATACGGACTCTTGACTTTAAATCTATGCTATAGACTTTACATTTTTAGAGTTATTTTAGTTTTGATTATGACATAGAAGATACTAAAAACCAAAGGAAATATTACACGAATTAATGAAACGATACAGTGTAATAATATGAGGCAACATATTTTAAAATAGGCATTTATGACTTAATAATAGCATTCCCGATCAGCTTTCTGTCAGAGTTAAAGTGGAACTGGTATAATAATAGGCCTACTTTATAGAAAAGCATTGATAAAGAATTTTCGTGGTTGATGATATACTTGAGCTGGCTTCCTACAAAACAAATTATTCAGCTATACAGTGACTTTCCCAAAGAGCACATTTGCATGATCTTCAAGTTCACTGCTGGAGAGACTCTAAATAATAATCAGGCCATAAAGCCAGAGAAAGGCATTTTAGATTGCCATATAATTTGCACTGAGAACTTTTGAGAATTCCAGTGGAGGCTGAACATCAGTAATCCTTCTTGGATAATAATGGAAATAATTAGGAAGGCTTCAAACAGCCTGTCTCTGTAAAAGTTTAGTGTCCTAAATGTGAGAGAGCAAGAACATTGAAAGTTGTTTAATGGCTTTTTGAACAGATCTAATCAGGCAAGTTTTACCCTCTGACACAAACTGGGTCTTGGCTGATGAAAATTGAAGCTACTGTTGCAAGGAACATTCAGATTCTTGCATACTTTTTACCTGCTTGAACAAACCATAGAGGAAAGTAATGATATACCTGCCTTAAATCACTTGGCCTTTCAAATTTGATATGCATTTAGAAGCAAACTGGAAATCTTTTCAAAGTGAGCAAAAAGAAAATATTTCAAATGTCCCTACATATTACTTTTATAACTCTTTCATAAGCCACTTACATAGTCAAGGCAGAATCTTAATTATACTAGAAAAATTAAGATAATTAAATAGAAGTGAACCTAAAATCTGTTTCTGAGATCTACTTTTATATCTTCCATTGAATTATTGTGTATCTTTGGGATACTTTCAACTAAACATGTTTACAGAATTTCCATGTTATTCTACTCCAAGATAGTATTTATCATCATTCAGAAGAACAAAGTCAACTTGAGTTAATGTAGGGAAGTCACCTATTCCAAAATTTGCTTATTTTTTTCATACTATTGACAACTTTAGAAGTGTGCTCTTGGTTTGTGAAAAAGACAGAAATAATATCAATATTAACTCATACTTGACATAACTCATACCCAATCCAGAAATCTTACAGAGAGCATGAAATAACCTGGAAAGGGACCATTTCTGAGCATTGTGGTTGTTCTGGAACTTAAATAGTATTTTGAAAAGTGTTGCTAACATTAATTAATGCTTCATTTTACACATTTAGGAGTTCAGATCTATGAGAAGGACAAATTTTAAAGTCTTAAGAGAGCTACCCATTTCAACTAATCTATGCTAGATATTTGACTACTATACTTCAAGCTGTCTAATAAATTTGGATGATATGTTGTATGTTCAAATTTATTACGAACATTAAAAAGTTGTGGACACCACTCACACAAACTAACTCAAAATGTATCAAAGACTTAAATGTAAGATCTGAAACCATAAAACTGCTAGAAGAAAACAGGAAAAAAGCTCCTGGACATGGATCTTGGCAATGATTTTTTTTGGATATGGTAGCAAAAGCATAAGCAACAAAATAAAAAATAAGGAAGTGGGACTACATCAAATTAAAAAGCTTCCACACTGGGGTGCCTGGGTGGCTCAGTTGGTTAAGCGGCCAGCTCTTAGTTTCGGCTTGGGTCATGATCTCAGGGTCTTGGGATCTGCTCCATGCTCAGTGGGGAGTCTGCTTGAGGACTCTCTCCCTCCACCCCCTCCCACACTCGGGGTCATGCTCTCTCTTTCTCTAAAATAAATATTTAAAAATAAATAAATAGAAATGAAAAGTTTCCATACAGCAAAAGAAATGATCAACCAAATGAAAAGGCGGCCTGCAGAATGGGGGAAAATATTTGCAAATTATATCCAAAGTATATAAAGAACTCATACAATTCAATAATAACAAAAATCCTCCAATTAAAAAAGGGCCAAAGACCTACATAGACTTTTTTTCCAAAGAAGACATTCAGATGGCCATAGACACATGCAAAGGTGCTCAACATCACTCCTCATGAGGGAAAAGCAAATCAAACCCACAGTGAACTATCTTCTCCTCATACTTGTTAGAATGGCCATCATCAGAAAGACGAGTAACAAAGGCTGGTGAAGATGTGGAAAGAAGGCAACCTCTGTGCACTGTTAGTGGGAATGTAAACTGGTGCAGGCACTGGAACACAGTATGGATGTCCTCAGAAAATCAAAACTAGATCTACCATGTGATCCAGAAATCCCAGTTGTTGGTATACATCTGAAGGAAATGACATCACTGTAGAAGCGATATCTGCCTCATGTTCATTGCAGCATTGTTTGTAACAGCCAAGACATGGAAATAATGGAATGTCCATCAGAGGTGAATGGATGAGCAAAATCTGGAAAATGTACACACACACACACACACACACACACACACACACACACGGAATATTCAGCCATAAAGAAGAAAATCCTGCCATTTGTGGCAACATAGGTGAATATTGAGAGCATTATGCCAAGTGAAATAAGTCAGAGAAAGACAAATACTATATGATGTCATTTACTCGTGGAATCTAAAACAACAGCAAAAAACAACAACAACAACAACAACAAAAACAAAACAGAGAAAGATCAGATTTGCTGTTACCAGAGGTGGGGATGGGGGGGTTGGAATGAGGAGAATTGGAGGAAGTTAATGAAAAGAAACAAACTTCCAGCTATAAGATAAATAAATATGAGGAATGTAACATATACAACATGATGACTATAGCTAATACTGCTGTACGGTATATTTGAAAGCTGCTAAAAGACTAGATTCTAAAAGACCCCATCACAAGGATAAAAACATTTTTTCTTTTCTTTGTGTATCTATGTGAGCTGATGTTAACTAAGCTTTATGTGCTAATCATTTTGTAATATATGTGGGTCAATCATTATGTAATTTATACAGTTCTGTATGCCAATTATCTTGATAAAACTAAAAAAAATCAAATTTGTGGAAATGGCTTTCTATGTGCTCTAAAAACTAAGATATTTTTGTAGAATCACCTCAGTAATTTTCAGCAAGACACTTACTGGAAATATTCAGGTTGAGAGTTATCTTTATGCTTTTTCTGATAAATAATAGTTTGTCTTTGAGCACATCTTTCTTTTCTTCCTTCTGAAAATTATAGGCAGAAAGATGAATAATTGATTTTTAATAGACTCTGTGTGCATGTACATGTGTGTAAATTTCAGTAACATCTGGTTTTAGTTTCTAGGAAAAAGCTAATACTGGTGAAATCAGTAAGTGATACAGTGGTGTTCCTATCTGACATGGGATGTCAATGGAAAGCTTATTGGATTAAGCAACTCTTCATGGAAATACACACATCATTGTAAATCTACTTAGGGAAAAGATAGTGAAAGTAGAAATTATTATCATTTTTCCCATAAAAACCAGTTCTCAATTTACACTTGCCATGTTGCTAATGGGTCTTGGGAAATCTTAAAATTGAAATGAAATATTTACTTCATTTTTCTTTGTTGTTATTTTAACAAATTCCAAGTTTTACGTGGTGCTTTATCTTCCTCTTAAATGTGACTTCTTCATGGCCTCTCTGTTAAATTTCATTGTTTAAGATTGCCTTTTAGCCCAATTTTAAGAGTTGTTGTTATTTTGTAAGCTATCCTTTGCCTTTCTGATGCTACTAAGTATCTTCGGAATATCAGAAAAATGTTGTCCTTCTTTAGCTTTTGAGTTATACTCACTTGAACAAAAAGCCATACAAAAGAATTTCAGAAGCATAGAAATACACCTTAAATTATTATGCTGTTTTCAAGTTATAATAAACTTCCTTAACAGATTTAAAATTTCACCATCGGGATGACTCTTTTGAGCAAGTAAGAGGTTTTATAGCCAGAATGCTATTATTCAAGTATTATCGATAATATATATAGGAACATCTTTATAAACTCTCAACCAAGATAGCCTAGTCCAACTGTGGGCAAGTCTAAGAACTAGAAAGCTTTTTGATATTTTGAACCTACTCTTAAATTTTTCATTTTCTTTCAGAACTCTGTCATTCTCTTCACTCTTCTTTCTGTATTCTAGTGTGTTTGATTTTGACTACTGTCCAATTTCCTTATTCCTCTGTCACTATCTTGAAACTTTGTTCAGTACACACTGACATCATTTTTCACTCATCAGTATTCTTCCTTCTGAAATTTGTCCTTCTCCCATCAATATCCAAACAGAACTCTCTAGAACCAAACCTAAACTTAACATCTTATATAAAAATTAACTCAAAATGGATCATAGATCTAAATGAGACATTTAAAAAAACGCTATAAAACTTCTAGAAGAAATCACAGGAAAAATTTTTCCTTTGCTTAGGTTAGACAAGGAGCTCTTAGACATGACACCAAAGGTACAATCCATAAAAGAAATAAAATAATATAGACCATCAAACTTAAAAACTTTTGCTCTGTTGTGTGATCCCTATTAAGAGGATCAAGGTCTATTTAGAGTATCAAGTTTGTCATTGACACATATTATCAAATCACATATCTGAGAAACAATTTTTATCCAGAATATATAAAGAATTCTCTAATCTCAGCAATTAAAAAAAAATCAGAAAATAGGCAAATCATTTTAACAGATATTTCTCCCAAAAGGGTATAGAGATGGCAAATACACACGAGAGAAAAGATGTTCACCATCATTAGTCATTAGGGAAATGCAAACTAAAGCTACAGTAAGATACCATTGCATACCTATTAAAACGGCAAAAAAAATAAAAAATACAGTATCAAGTGTTGACAAGGATAGAGGGCAACTGGATTTCTCAAACATTGTTGATGAAAACGTAAAATGTCATAGCCATTCTGGAAAGCAGCTCAGCTGTTTCTTAAAGTTAACAATCACGATACAGCCCTGCCCTCCTGGGTTTCTATCCTAGCGAACTAAAGTATGTTCACAGTCACTTTATAGTAGCCAAAAGCTGGAAAGCACCCAAAATTCAACTGGTGAATAAAGTGTGATACAACAAATACAAAGAAACAAACTAATGATACAAAGAATGATTTAGAAGGATGTCAAGGATTTATGCTGAGTGCAAAAGCCAATCTGAAAAAATTGGATATGATATGATTCTGTTTCTATAACATTCTTGAAATGGCAAAATCATAGTGATAAGTAGTCAGTTGCTGCCGGAGGTTAGGGTTGGGAGGAGGACAGAACTGTTAATGGGTAACATAAGGGAGTGTCTTTGTGCCGATGGAGCCGTTCTGTACCCTAATGGTAATATGTACCATGTGGTGATGCTTCAACAAATTTACACTTGGTATAAAATTTCAAAGAACTATACACATAAAAGAGAGCAAAAGAAGAGTGCATTTAAAATCTATATAAAGTATATTTGCAAGTTAAGGGTATTGTGCCAATGTTGGGGCACAGGTGGCTCAGTTGGTTAAGTGTCTCGCTCTTGATTTAGGCTGAGGTCGTGATCTCAGCGTCATAAGATCAAGCCCCGCATTGGGCTCCACTCTGGGGGTGGAGCCTGCTTGAGATTCTCTCTCTCTCCCTCTCTCTCTCTGCCCCTCCCCCAACTCGTGCATGTGCACTCTCTCTGAAAAGAAAAATTAAAAAAAAAAAAAGAGTATTGTACCAATGTGAGATTCCTGCTTTTGACCATGTACTGTGGTTATGGAAGATATGATCATTGGGTGAAGCTGCTTTAAAATATACCAGAATGATCATTACTATTTTGAAACTTCAGGAAGCCAACATATTTCAAAATAAAAAGTTGCCTTTAAAAGAAAGAAGAGGGAATTGGGTATTTAGGGACAATTAGAAGTCTGTCACACTCAATAAAAAGATTTAAGGTCTTGAACAGGATTACAGTTTTTAAATTTCATTATTTTCCTAACACTATCATAGCTTAAGCAAAACCGCATTTAATAACATATGAATCTAGAAGAGAACCAGGTGATTTAAAATTAAATTTCCAGCTAAACATCTTAGGATGTTAAACCATAGTTTATTCTTAAATTTCATTCTTAAAATTATTAATGTCAATTAAAACCAACATATTAAATTACTTTTAGTTTATGACAAAAGTAACACTTCTTAAGAAAAATCAGTTAAAAACTTCAGTATGCTTTTATTAATTACTTGAATAATAAAGTTTCAGGGAGATCACTTAGGTTCTAATTTATCATATTAGTCCTTATCAACAAAGATTTTCAAAGAAAGAAAAAAATCTATATTTAATTAATTTATATTTAACTTCAATTAAATTCCTCCATATAACCTTCTGTGAAGTTAAATCTTTTTTTTTTTTTTTTCCAGACAATTGGATGAATTTGGGCATTAAATCCTGACCTTTGGTCCTTAGATATACTTCACATGCTTCAAGTATGATTGATTGCTTGAGTCCAATTATTTCTCCAGTGCCTGTGGGATTCTTAAAAACCCCTAACATTTGCAGGAAATGACCTTTATCATACCCCATCATGCAACAGCTGTCAGAGATGTTTCTGCTGCCCATTCTCTGTCATACAGAGATAGGGTTTCTTCAGTAAGACCTCTGTTGTTGGGCCAGTAAAACTGCAGAGGTTCATTTTCTAAGACTCTTTTGACATTGAGGAAGATACCAGGTGACAATAACAAAGATAAATGTTAGTGATTACCACATGAGACTTATATATGGTCCGTGTCCTGCAGCAATGGAGATAATTGGAAGCTATGGAAATACTACAGATCCTAAACTTTTGCCATGTTAAGAATAAATATTTGGGTTGAAACCAGGAAAAAAATTTAGTTGTCAATTACTTGGCATCAGGCTGAAAATTCCCCTTGCTCATAAACTCTTATGAATGCAATTAAGTGCCCCAAGAAGCTGACACCTTGTCTGGGGGCTTGGTTGGAATTAAGTTGATAATCAGAATCATCAGAGGAGTCCTAAGAGAAAAGGGATTGACTGAACTGTTGTGGTTATTTTTCCCTAGAATGTGAAATCTGCTTTTAGATCAAACTATTCAGTTTCAACTCAGGGTAGGAAATAATAGCCTAGGTGATTATGTGCTGTGCCATTTTTTAAAATATTGATTCTTTCTTTAATACCACTGGTTTTTCTCAAGCACTTGGTGTTTCCTGGCCAGTTGGTCACATTTACTACCAGGTGATTAAAATCTACAGTATATGCAACTGGTAGAGGTTTCCTTGGCTACTGTAGAGGTTGGCTTCCTCACAGGACTTTCCCAGAATGAGGACCATGGTAGCCGCTCTCTGTAAATGAGCAGGGGTAATCATAGTGGTCTCACCTATAAGGTGACTGGCTGAAGAGCAGACAGGGTATTGGGAGTCCATGTAGTTCCCAATTTAAATAATGAATTTCCCTCTAAGGTTAAAAGGCTTTAGTGTATTTCTTCTTTAAAGAAAGTTGCTCTTCACATTTTCCTTTTTTCCTCCTCCTTGGTGAAAAAGCAGAGAGGGGGAGCAGAGGAAACTGCAAAGAATAAAATAGGACAATAAGAATGTGCAAAGGTTAAAAGAAGAAAAAGTTAAATTATAACAATCTTAGTGTTGTCTCTGTGCAGCTCTTATGCTTTGCATGGTTTTATTTATGTTTGCATTGTTGGTCTGCATTTGTATTCACTCTTAGTTTTGGCTTATAGCTTTTCTTTTTTTTTTTTTTTTTTTTTTTAAAGATTTTATTTATTTATTTGACAGAGATAGAGACAGCCAGCGAGAGAGGGAACACAAGCAGGGGGAGTGGGAGAGGAAGAAGCAGGCTCGCAGCGGAGGAGCCCGATGTGGGGCTCGATCCCGTAACGCCGGGATCACGCCCTGAGCCGAAGGCAGACGCTCAACCGCTGTGCCACCCAGGCGCCCCTATAGCTTTTCTGTTACACTCACAGGGTCTTGTGGTTGGCAAACCACCCACACTTAACGTACTCCCAAACACACATGGTGCACATGTGAATCTGCACATGTACTCAGAGGAAGAGAGAGAAAGGGGAGACAAGTGATGAAAACAAAAGCAAAAACAAAAAGCAGTGAAACAGAAAAAAGCATTTAGCTAAGTAGAAGTAAAGAAGAAAAATGAAGCCTATATGGAAAAAAGAGATAGAGATTATTCTATGGAGGATTTGTGGCTCTGATTCATCTTCCAAAGATTGAAGAAAAGGATTTGAACTCAGATTTCTGCCACTGAAGCCTATACTCTAATAGCTGTCGTATTCTAGCATTATATTTAATATTTTTATTTATTTAGTAATTTTTACGCATGAAGTCCTGTTAAGTTCTATAAGAAGGAAAAATGCAATGAAGACCCATCCCTGCCTTCCAAAAACTTAACTTGCTATTCCCTGAAGACCTAACTAAATAGAAAAATTTTAAGGATATTTAATTACCATTTACCAACATATATTGAGTGCCTTTTGTGCATTACACACTGTGCAAGGCAATAGAAATACAAATAATAATAGATGATAAATAGGTAGCAGAATATAATCTTTGTCCTCAAATAATGTACAATATGGCTAGAGAATAGATTAGATTATAGAATGAGGAATGAGAACTCAGAAGAGTGAACCTAACCTAGTTGGGGTGGGACCCGGGGAGAATGGGGTATGGCTTTCTTTTAGAAGAGTTGATCCCAGCAAGGTTCGTAGGATGATAACAGCATTGTAGAGAGAAAGGGTGGAAATTACAAAAACGTAGAGAAAATACAGTACAGCAGAGGCACTGAAAGGTGTTTAATGTTGCTCAGGGTAGTTCCAAAAATGATTTGAGAAAAGCATGTTGGAAATGAAGTCAAGGGCCAATCTTAGACTCCCTTGCAAGACTTGCAAAGATTTAAGAATTAACCTCTACCTAATTAGAGAGCCTTTGAAGGCATTTAAAAAGTTAAAATGTCCATGCTACCCAGAGCAATCTACACTTTCAATGCTATCCCAATCAAAATACCGATGACATTTTTCAAAGAACTGGAACAAATAGTCCTTAAATTTGTATGGAACCAGAAAAGACCCCAAATCTCCAAGGAACTGTTGAAAAGGAAAAACAAAGCTGGGGGCATCACAATGCCGGATTTTGAGCTGTACTACAAAGCTGTGATCACAAAGACAGCATGGTACTGGCACAAAAACAGACACATAGACCAATGGAACAGAATAGAGAGCCCAGAAATGGACCCTCGGCTCTTTGGGCAACTAATATTTGATAAAGCAGGAAAAAACATCCGGTGGGAAAAAGACAGTCTCTTCAATAAATGGTGCTGGGAAAATTGGACAGCTACATGCAAAAGAATGAAACTTGACCACTCTCTCACACCATACACAAAAATAAACTCCAAATGGATGAAAGACCTCGATGTGAGACAGGAATCCATCAAAATTCTAGAGGAGAACATAGGCAGCAACCTCTACGACATCGGCCAAAGCAACCTTTTTCATGACACATGCCCAAAGGCAAGAGAAACAAAAGATACAATGAATTTATGGGACTTCATCAAGATTAAAAGTTTCTGCACAGCCAAGGAAACAGTCAGAAAAACTAAGAGGCAGCCCACGGAATGGGAGAAGATATTTGCAAATGACACTACAGATAAAGGACTGGTATCCAAGATCTACAAAGAACTTCTCAAACTCAATACACGAGAAACAAATAAACAAATCAAAAAATGGGCAGAAGATATGAACAGACACTTTTCCAATGAAGACATACAAATGGCTAACAGACACATGAAAAAATGTTCAAAATCATTAGCCATCAAGGAAATTCAAATCAAAACCACACTGAGATACCACCTTACGCCAGTTAGAATGGCAAAAATAGACAAGGCAAGAAACAACAAATGTTGGAGAGGATGTGGAGAAAGGGGATCCCTCCTACATTGTTGGTGGGAATGCAAGTTGGTACAGCCACTCTGGAAAACAGTGTGGAGGTCCCTTAAAAAGTTAAAAATTGAGCTACCCTATGATCCAGCCATTGCACTACTGGGTGTTTACCCCAAAGATACAGACGTGGTGAAGAGAAGGGCCATATGCACCCCAATGTTCATAACAGCAATGTCCACAATAGCTAAATCGTGGAAGGAGCCGAGATGCCCTTCAACAGATGACTGGATTAAGAAGTTGTGGTCCATATATACAATGGAATATTACTCAGCTATCAGAAAGAACGAGTTCTCAACATTTGCTACAACATGGACGGCACTGGAGGAGGTAATGCTAAGTGAAATAAGTCAAGCAGAGAAAGACAAGTATCATATGATTTCTCTCATCCATGGAACATAAGAACTAGAATGATCAGTAGGGGAAGAAAGAGATAAAGAAAGGGGGGTAATCGGGCGCCTGGGTAGCGCAGTCGTTAAAGCGTCTGCCTTCGGCTCAGGGCGTGATCCTGGTGATCCGGGATCAAGTCCCACATCAGGCTCTTCCGCTATGAGCCTGCTTCTTCCTCTCCCACTCCCCCTGCTGTGTTCCCTCTCTCACTAGCTGTCTCTCTGTCACATAAATAAATAAAATCTTTAAAAAAAAAAAAGGGGGGGGTAATCAGAAGGGGGAATGAAACATGAGGGACTATGGACTATGAGAAACAAACTGAGGGCTACAGAGTGGAGGGGGGTGGGGGAATGGGATAGGCTGGTGATGAGTAGTAAGGAGGGCGCATATTGCATGGTGCACTGGGTGTTATACACAACTAATGAATCATCGAGCCTTACATCGAAAACTGGGGATGTACTGTATGGTGACTAACATAATATAATAAAAAATCATTATAAAAAAAAAAGTCTGATTGTAAAACCAGCACTGAGTGAAATGTATTTGAAATGTCATTCAGAGAACAGTGAGAGTATCAAAAGGCTGAGACCAATTAGGAAGGCAGGAAGAAAAGTTGTAAACATCATCAGATAGCCAGGAGCTAGGTGGAGGGTGAAAAATATCTAAGTGTCCACACTCCCTCGATATATATGATAGCCATGCTGTGCACTTCACGAAAGCAGCGCATGTGGGCTTTCTGGACCTGTAAGTAAGTGTGCTTTGCCCTGCCCTCACACCCCGCCTGCTCCGTCTCTGTTAGCTCATGCGCAGCTGCTGCATCTCTCCCCAGACCTAGCTGCACATGGTTCCTGGCTTTGGCTTTGCCCCATACGCATTATCTTCTGAATGACGTGTATGTGCTCTCCAGCTAGTCCTGTCCTACTCAGTGCCCCAGAGTAGGTAGGACACCATATGGTTAATGACAGGTAGAAAAGACAAAATGATTTATTAGATATTTATGATGTAGGTAGGGGGGATGGTGAATGAGAGATGGTGCTTTTTACATGGAGGAGTAAGAAAAGATTAACCAACCACAACTCTGCCTACAACAACAGAACAGGAGATGGTATCATTTATTGGTTTAGAAAATATACAAGAAGGAGCCAGCATCATAACCTAAGGACAAGGTATCCCATTTGTATCTATTGAGATGGAAGTGCCTCTGGGATACCGGATGGCAATTCCCTAAAAAGCAGCTCAATCTCTGAGGCTATGGAAAGACAGTTGGGAGTAATGAACATGTTAGCAGTAGTTGAAACCATGGCAACAGATGAAACCATTTAGATGAATTGCATAGAATAAGCAGAGGAGAAATTCCGGACATCAAACTTTGCAAGTATGGGCAAAGGAAAGGGAACATAAAGAAGGATCTGAGAGGTCAAACAAGATGAGAGTATTCAGAAGAGTGACAAACAGTATCAAATGTAATGAGTAGCATGTAAACTGCCACATGTTCTTTGGAATAGATGGACATTATATCAGTGACCTTGGAAAGGGGACTTCCTGTAAGTGACTGGAAGTTGGATTAAATGAAAAATGAGGAAGCGAGGCATTACAGGTTATTCTTCAGCTTGTTGGTAATTGGTAAGGTAAAAAGTTGAAAGACAAAATTTTTATAATTAAAAAATTATCTTCTTTATTGAGTAGGATAATCTAGCAATGAAGGAAAGATAGAAGATTTGGAAGAAAGAATATAATGAACGAGTCAAGTTTCTGAAGGAAGCAGGATGTAATATCCAGCTTGGAGAAGTTGGGATTGAGCCAAGAACGAAGGGAAGAATGGTAATCTCTCTCAGGCCAGAGGAACAATTGGCAGTGATGTGTGGAAGAATGGAGATAGTCTTCAAGGACGAGGATTAACTATTTAGCAGTATAGGGTAAAAGAATGTTTTCTAAGTTTTAAAACTAAAATAAGTGACAGTGATAAGAGGCATGTCATTAAAACATTTACAAGCAACATTCACTGACTACTGTGTACTAGACATTGTGTCAGCCAGTTGGAAGTAGCAATTAAAAGGTCACCTATAAAATTGAGGAATTAATAATGAAGAATAACATTTTTAAATAAGAAACCGTTGGTGTGATGAGTATCCCAAAGGGGAAATCAAGGTTTCTAACAATTTTTAAATAATTCAGATATTATAACTTTATCTCCTATTACTAAATGGAGAAAAGTAGGAGCTGTGTGTTTCTACCTGCATTAAAGCTCTGATCATCATGTTCTCAAGTAGAATGTATAGTTCAATGCAGAGACATCTGAAATCATAAAAAAAAAAATGTCTAAAATAACTGCCACCACAAAGCTGCTTTGATGAGAGAACAGATGGGTGACAGCACGGAGTTTCTATAAGCAGGTAGGAAAACAATCAGAGTTAGCAAACGACATCCGTGGTAACAAGCCTAGAATCCCCAAGAGGATATTTTCCTTTATTGGTGGGTAAACATTTAGCAGTTTTGATTACCAGAGCGTCTTCTAACCTGGTGGTGCCCACTCGCTAGAGTGTTTTCCAGAAAGCATTTCATATAGCTCATATTACCTGTAAAATATTTCATCTAGACAGCTTTATCAAAAAGTATTTAGTACTTTATGGGTTGTGGATTTAGGGTATGTGTCTCAAAGCACATACAATTCTTTCCAGATTCCTGAGAGAGGTAACAGGGGGAAAAATGAGTGTATGGGAATTGGTACAGTAGCCCTAAAAAAACCAAAAAGATGTGCTGAGAAGCTAGAAGTAAGATTTGACTGCAAAAGAGAAATAGATAATTATTCCCGTATGTATTACGTATTCCTGTATATAATTAAATTTACATGAGTGGTCCTTCTATCAGTTTTCTATTGCTACCATAACAAATCACCACAAACTTGGTGGCTCAAATCAACAAAAATTTATTATCTTAGAGTTCTATAAGTTAGAAGTCAGCAAGGATCTCACTGGGTTAAAATCATCATGTTAGTTTGGCTGTATTCCTTTCTGGAGACTATAGGGTTGAGTATTTCCTTGCATTTTCCAGTTTCTAGAGGCCACCAACATTCCTTGGCTCCTGGCCCTCTTTTTCCATCTTAAAAGCCACCAATGTTGTATCTTTCTGGCCATTCTCAAATGGCCACATTTCCCTCTGACTCTGTCTTCTGCCTCCTTATACATTTAAGAGCCCATGTGGTTATATTGGGCTCACCCAAATAATCCAAGATAATCTTCCTATCTCAAGGTCCATAACCTTAATTATCTCTGAAAGTTCCTTCTGCCATATAGAGTATCGTATTCATACATCCCAGGGATTAAGATGTGGGCATCCTTGGGGCCATTACTCTGCCTACCACAGACCTATTGCTTAATAAAAAGTTGGTAACAGGAAAATGAAAAAAGACAAAAATAATTCAGATAATGCTGATTATTTTAAAGCAGATTTAAAAATATATATATTTCCGTGAGATGAAACTAAGTTTTATATTCCCTGTGACCCCAGCAGTACCTTTCTACTTGAATAACAAATGATAAGAACTAAAAAAATGTATAGAAAGACCGAGGAAATAGTGAGGCACACCAGACAAGAAAGCAAAACACTTATACGATGATATGGGCTCACTTACAAACTCTGAGATCTAGGAAAAGTCATAATTTTAAATGTAAAATGGGGATATCAGTTACCACTATTGATATATGCATAGGTACTTTGTAAATGTAATTTCTCATTCTGCCTACCTGAAAACATTGTAAAAATCATACGAGCAATCTGCATGTGAAGGTTCTTTGTAAATTATAAAACACCATGGGATTTTTACAAGATTTTGAAGGCACTCCACATATTTTACCAGCGATTTAAAGAAACTTGTGATATATTTGCTATTTGTTATTCTTATTTGTTATTGTAGGACTTTGATTATTCCTTTTTTAAATATTACAACAACTGAGATTGACAGGATGTTTGTTGTCCCAATTCATATATTAACAGATTCCACATTCTAGTGCTCTAGAAATAGAATTCTTTCCTCTCACCTCTTGGGTGCCCGCTCGTATTTCTATTTGTGAATTAAGGAATTCAACTCCAAGGGAAAGCCTGTGACATAATTTCATATCTCAGTTGAAACCTTAGCCTCTAACAAAGTGAAGAAAGAGGCTACCAATGTGAGGAGAGTGGTCAACTTGAAGGAAAAGAAAACTTGGACACAATTAATTCCAGAGATTTATAAAGAACTGGGATGTAAACCAGTAATTCTGACAACTTGGAGTTAGATTTCAGTTTGTTTTGGTTTGGTTTTAGAGGAAATTACACACAGTGTGGAATTTTGCCAATGCAATGGTATCTGTCGTACAATGAAAAAATTCTTACACTTGACCAATGAGCATATAAAAAATGCTCAACATCATTAATCATCAGAGAAATTCAAATCAAAACCACACTGAGATATCACCTCACACCCAATAAAATGGCTACTATTAAAAAAAAAAAAAGGAAAAAACAAAACCCCCGGAAATTACAAGTGTCAGCACGGCTGCAGACAAATTAGAATCTCTGTGTACTGTTAATGGGAATGTAAAATAATGCATATGAAAACAACGTAGGTTCCTCAAGAAAATTAAAAAATAGAAACACAGTATGATCCAGCAATGCCACTTCTGGGTATTCATCCAAGAAATAAAACAAAAAGTGAAAACAGGATCTTGAAGAGAGATTTGCATGCCCACATTCATTGCAGCACTAGTCACAATAAACAAGAGGTGGAATCAACCTAAATGTCTATCAGAAGATAAATGGATTTTAAAAATGCAGTGTATACATAACACCAGAATATTGTTCAGCCTCAAAAAAGAAAGCCTATTACATGCACAACATGGATGCACCTTGAAGACATTATGCTGAGTGAAACAGGCTGTTCACAACGACACAGTTACTGGACAATCCGCTGATCCAGGGTATCTGAAGTAGTCCAGTTCTAGAAACAGAAGGTAGAATGGTAGTTACCAGAGGCTAGGGGTCAGGGAGGAAAGGGGAAACTGTTGCTATCTAAGGAGTATAGAGCATTTTTGTTTGGTTTGTTTTTGGTTTTGTTTTTCATTTGGTTTGGTTTGGTTTTACAAGATGAAAAAGTTCTGGAGATCTGCCTCACAACACTGTGAATAAACTTAACACTACTGAATCGCACATTTAAAAATGGTTAAGATGGTAAATATTAAATGTTTCAAAAAATCGCAGATGTCCTCCTGAAGGATACAGACCTGATGAGCACATGATTGAACCAGCAAAGGCCTGGGGTCAAGATGAAGAGATGCTACTGGCAATAACTTAAAATGTATGTGGAAAAAAAAGAACGTATGGCCGTGAGCTCCTGGGGCAGATGCCTGTACATCACAGCAAAGGATTAAATGATACCAATGTAGTAACTCAAGAGTAAACACCCTCCCTCCCCCCCCCCCCCCCCGGCAAAGATGCTGGGTGTATACCAGGACCCACTAGCTTCCTGCCACGGACATAGAGTTTGCCTCATGGACACAGATACCCTCCTAGGGCAGAAAAGGGAAGTGAGGAAAAAAAGCAAACTATTAAATATTTTACCTAAGAAAGCAAAAACAACAAAAACGTCAGTTATTCCACAGTAATCATTTAAAATCTAATAGGGAGTTGTATTTTTAAAATGTTCAATATTTAAAGTGAAGGGAGACAATTCAGACTGAAAGAAACTCTATTAACTGGCAATTCTAAATCTAGCCACCTGCTGAAAGGTGGTCTCATAAGCAGAGCATGGCCATGCTAGAGAGTAACAACTGTGTTTTCTGCGGATACCTTAGTTGTAGTGTATGTTAACATGAGTATCCCTTTTCTCAGTTTTGGCTGAGGCCTCAAGCTAGTAACGGTCAGTCATGCCCACATTGCAAAAGAGGATATGAGTTCACTGAAGCAGATCTTGTCATAATTTTCATGAACTTTAGAAGACTACCTGCCTCTATTCTTTTAAAAATGTTGGAGAGAATATTAGAAAGGATTTTTTTTTTTAAGAAGAGATGTTGGAATGCTCTTGTCTCACTACTGTGCTTTGAGGAATTTTTTGAGGGCCAAAGATACATAGGATGGATCCACTCGACATCTATGTCAGGAGGTAGGTGGCTCCTTGGATTAGTCCAGAGTCCTGGATGTTCTCTTTGAGCTGCTTTAACAAGGTACTGGAGACTGGGTGGCTTATACAGCAAACTAGAAGCTGGGAAATCTGAGATCAAGGTGTGAGCAGATTTGATGTCTGGGGAGGACATCCTTCCTGGTTTACAGACAGTGCCTTCTTGCTGAATCTTCACATGGTAGAGTGAGAGGGAAAGGAACTGAGGTCTTTTCATCTCTTAAGAGATGAAAATCTCTTATACCAATCCTATCATGGAGGTACCACTCCTAGACCCTCATCCAAACCTAGTTATCGCCCAAAGTCCCCATCTCCAAAAATCATCGTATTGTGGATTAAGACTTCAACATATGAATTTTGGGAGGTCATGAATATTTGTGCATAGTCAGTACCTACTCTGGAGGATGTCCACTGGTCACATTTAATCCTTGGCTGTAACTTGCTGACATCTGTCCCTAGAGCCCATAGCCATTGTTCTTTTTGTTTGTTTATTTTTGCTTTTGTTTTTTGGGGGGGGTTATTTTTAATTTTTTTAATTTTTTAATATATTTTTTAAATTTATTATGTTAATCACCATACAGTACATCCTTAGTTTTTGATGTAGTGTTCCATGATTCATTGTTTGTGTATAACACCCGGTGCTCCATGCAATATGTGCCCTCCTTAATACCCATCACCGGCCTAGCCCAATGCCCCACCCCCCTCCCCTCTAAAGCCCTCAGTTTGTTTCCCAGAGTTCATAGTCTCTCGTGGTTCATTCCCCCTCTGTTTAACCCCCTTCATTCTTCCCTTCCTTCTCCTACCGATCTCCCTGCTATTCCTTATGTTCTACAAATGAGTGAAACCATATGATAATTGTCTTTCTCTGCTTGACTTATTGCACTTAGCATTATCTCCTCCAGTTCCGTCCATGTTGCTGCAAATGTTGGGTAATCGTTCTTTCTGATCATAGCCCTTGTTCTTTGATTTGCTTTTGAAGTCCTCACCAGTGATCACCACTTCATCTTGACTCAAGATGTGGCAGAGGAGAGGGGAAGAGAGATAGTGTGCTGGTCTGAGTTTCATCTAAGATCCTGTCCAGGACTCTGTAGAAGTACTGCGTGCATCAAGAAAGGGGTAAATCTGCAGATTCCTAGGAGCTGAGGGGGGCAGACATAAGTGGTTGTCCACAGAGTGCAATCCTGTATTCCTAGCACCATGAACAGAAAGTCAGTAATGCCTTCATTTCCTGACTGTTTGAGGGCACATACTCTATAGGACACCAGAAAAAAAGATAATGGGTGCATTTATAACCATTCAGCAAATATTGGAATTGAGTATCAAAGCTTGCTTTGTTGCAAGGGAAAATTTTGTGTCCCCTTCTGCCGTGCTTGCATTATGATAGCTAGCATTTCTTGCTCTCTCTTCCCACTGAGACAGAGCTAGAAGACGAAGAAGGGAAAATTAGTGCATGAAGAAAGTGAAAACATTTACTGAAGCAGAGATTTTACCATGTCCCCCAAAGAAATAATTGGTAGATTGAAAATAGCTGACAGTGTCCACCCTGTGAGTTAGCATAGACTACTCTAATTAAATAGAGAAATATTTCAATGGTTATTCCAAATATACATATTACATCTAATATGTCCATATGAATTTTAAGTAGTTGCTCCCCAGAAAGCACTGACTGCTTTGCACAGCACTAGAAATGGTCTTGAATGCCAAAAAGTTCCGTCAAAAGCTTTGTGGGTTTTTGCGATTTAAGCCAGAGATAAAAAATTCATTCCTTTATATAGATTATATCCAAAAGGAAAACATTGGAAATTAAAGATGTTATAGCAATTGTAAGTTGAAATTTCTTTGCATTAAGTTAAAATATGGATATATTTGGAGAGAAGAGAGTATGAGAAATTGTCCTAAAGGTGACTGATAAGGAATTGTGAATTTTTATTTTTTTATTTTTTTTAATGTTTTTTATTATGTTAGTCACCGTACAGTACATCCCTGGTTTCTGATGTAAAGTTCGATGATTCATTAGTTGCATATAACACCCAGTGCACCATGCAATACGTGCCCTCCTTACTACCTTTTTAAATTTTTTTTATTATTATTATTTTTCTTTTTTATAATGATTTTTTATTATATTATGTTAGTCACCATACAGTACATCCCCGGTTTCCGATGTAAGGCTCGATGATTCATTAGTTGTGTATAACACCCAGTGCACCATGCAATACGTGCCCTCCTTACTACCCATCACGGGCCTATCCCATTTCCCCACCCCCCTCCCCTCTGTGGCCCTCAGTTTGTTTCTCATAGTCCATAGTCTCTCATGTTTCATTCCCCCTTCTGATTACCCCCCTTTTCTTTATCCCTTTCTTCCCCTACTGATCATCCTAGTGCTTATGTTCCATAGATGAGAGAAATCATATGATACTTGTCTTTCTCTGCTTGACTTATTTCACTTAGCATTATCTCCTCCAGTGCCGTCCATGTTGTAGCAAATGTTGAGAACTCGTTCTTTCTGGTAGCTGAGTAATATTCCATTGTATATATGGACCACAACTTCTTAATCCAGTCATCTGTTGAAGGGCATCTCGGCTCCTTCCACGATTTAGCTATTGTGGACATTGCTGTTATGAACATTGGGGTGCATATGGCCCTTCTCTTCACCACGTCTGTATCTTTGGGGTAAACACCCAGTAGTGCAATGGCTGGATCATAGGGTAGCTCAATTTTTAACTTTCTAAGGGACCTCCACACTGTTTTCCAGAGTGGCTGTACCAACTTGCATTCCCACCAACAATGTAGGAGGGATCCCCTTTCTCCACATCCTCTCCAACATTTGTTGTTTCTTGCCTTGTCTATTTTTGCCATTCTAACTGGCGTAAGGTGGTATCTCAGTGTGGTTTTGATTTGAATTTCCTTGATGGCTAATGATTTTGAACATTTTTTCATGTGTCTGTTAGCCATTTGTATGTCTTCATTGGAAAAGTGTCTGTTCATATCTTCTGCCCATTTTTTGATTTATTTGTTTCTCGTGTATTGAGTTTGAGAAGTTCTTTGTAGATCTTGGATACCAGTCCTTTATCTGTAGTGTCATTTGCAAATATCTTCTCCCATTCCGTGGGCTGCCTCTTAGTTTTTCTGACTGTTTCCTTGGCTGTGCAGAAACTTTTAATCTTGATGAAGTCCCATAAATTCATTGTATCTTTTGTTTCTCTTGCCTTTGGGGATGTGTCATGAAAAAGGTTGCTTTGGCCGATGTCGTAGAGGTTGCTGCCTATGTTCTCCTCTAGAATTTTGATGGATTCCTGTCTCACATCGAGGTCTTTCATCCATTTGGAGTTTATTTTTGTGTATGGTGTGAGAGAGTGGTCAAGTTTCATTCTTTTGCATGTAGCTGTCCAATTTTCCCAGCACCATTTATTGAAGAGACTGTCTTTTTCCCACCGGATGTTTTTTCCTGCTTTATCAAATATTAGTTGCCCAAAGAGCTGAGGGTCCATTTCTGGGCTCTCTATTCTGATCCATTGGTCTGTGTGTCTGTTTTTGTGCCAGTACCATGCTGTCTTTGTGATCACAGCTTTGTAGTACAGCTCAAAATCCGGCATTGTGATGCCCCCAGCTTTGTTTTTCCTTTTCAGCAGTTCCTTGGAGATTCAGGGCCTTTTCTGGTTCCATACAAATTTAAGGACTATTTGTTCCAGTTCTTTGAAAAATGTCATCGGTATTTTGATCGGGATAGCATTGAAAGTGTAGATTGCTCTGGGTAGCATGAATATTTTAACTATGTTAATTCTTCCGATCCATGAGCATGGAATATCTTTCCATCTTTTTATGTCTTCCTCAAGGTCTTTCAAGAGGGATTTATAGTTTCTAGAATATAGGTCCTTTACGTCTCTGGTTAAGTTAATTCCAAGGTAACGTATGGTTTTTGGTGCTATTGTAAATGGGATGGATTCCCTAATTTCTCTTTCTTCGGTCTCGCTATTCGTGTACAGAAATGCAACTGATTACTCAGCATTGATTTTTTATCCTGCCACGTTACTGAATTGCTCTATAACTTCTAATAGTTTGGGAGTGGCTTCTTTTGGGTTTTCCATATAGAGTATCATGTCATCTGCGAAGAGAGACATTTTGACTTCTTCTTTGCCGATTTGAATACCTTTGATCCCTTTTTGTTGTCTGATTGCTGTTGCAAGGACTTCTAGTACTATGTTGAATAATAGTGGCGAGAGTGGGCATCCTTGTCGTGTTCCTGATCTTAAGGGAAAGGCTTCCAGCTTTTCCCCATTGAGAATAATATTTGCAGTAGGCTTTTCATAGATGGCTTTTATGAGATTGAGAAATGTACCCTCTATTCCTACACTCTGAAGGGTTTTAATCAGGAAAGGATGCTGTATTTTGTCAAATGCTTTTTCGGCATCGATTGAGAGGATCATATGGTTCCTGAGTCTTTTCTTGTTGATATGATGTATCACGCTGATTGATTTGCAATTATTGAACAACGCTTGCATCCCAGGTATGAATCCCACTTGATCGTGATGGATAATCCTTTTAATGAACTGTTGGATTTTATTAGCAAGTATCTTGTTGAGGATTTTGGCGTCCATATTCATTAGGGAAATCGGTCTGTAATTCTCCTTTTTGAGGGGGTCTTTGCCTGGTTTGGGGATCAAGGTAATATTGGCCTCATAGAATGAGTTTGGTAGCTTTCCTTCTTGGTCCTCCCCCCAGGCCCACCTGCTCTCTGTCCCCGCAGGCCCCGCAGGATAGAGCCCGTGTGCTCAGGGCTGCAGGCCCAGATCCTCCGCTGTTTCTATTTTTTGAAATAGCTTTAGGAGAATAGGTATTATTTCTTCTTTGAAAGTTTGGTAGAATTCCCCAGGAAAACCGTCCGGGCCTGGAGTTCTGTTATTTGGAAGGTTGTTTGTCACTGACTCAATTTCTTCATCATTAATTGGCCTGTTTAAGAAATCAATTTCTTCCTGTTTCAATCTTGGTAGTTTATAGGTTTCCAGGTAGGATTCCATCTCTTCCAGATTGCTTAGTTTATTGGCATATAGCTGTTGATAAAAATTTCTAATAATCCTTCCAATTTCAATGGTGTTCGTCGTGACCTCTCCTTTTTCATTCATAATTTTAATAATCTGGGTCCTTTCTCTTTTCTTTTGGATAAATCTTGCCAGTGGTCTGTCAATTTTATTGATTCTCTCAAAGAACCAGCTTCTAGTCCTGTTGGTCTGCTCTACTGTACTTCTGGTTTCTGCTTGATTGATTTCAGCTCTAAGTTTGGTCAACTGCTTCCTCGTGTGTGGATTAGGCCTGTCCCTCTGTTGCTGTTTCAGCTTCTTGAGGTGAGAATATAAAAACTGCATTTTAGATTTTTCTATTCTTTTGAGTGAGGCTTGGATGGCTATGTATTTCCTCCTTAGGACTGCCTTTGCAGTATCCCATAGGTTTTGGACTGTTGTATTTTCATTCTCATTGGTCTCCATAAATTGTTTAATTTGATTTTTGATTTCCTGGTTTATCGAGTCATTCCTGAGCAGGATGGTTCTTAGTCTCCAAGTGTTTGAGTTTCTTCCAAATTTTTCCTTGTGGTTGAGTTCCAATTTCAAAGCGTTGTGGTCTGAGAATACGCACGGGATAATTTCAATCTTTTGGTATCGGCTGAGACCTGTTTTGTGTCCCAGAACATGGTCTATTCTTGAGAATTTTCCATGGGCATTAGAATAGAATGAGTATTCTTTGGTGCTGGGGTGTAGTGTTCTCTATATATAATCTATGAGGTCCAACTCGTCGAGTATGGCATTCAAAGCCTTTGATTCTTTGCTTAGTTTTTGCCAGGGTGTTCTGTCTATTTCTGAGAGTGGAGTGTTGAGGTCCCCTACTATTAATGTATTTTATTTATATGTCTCTTTATTCTGGTTAAGAGTTGGCTTGTGTATCTTGCTGCTCCCCTGTTGGGGGCATATATATTTATAATTGTCATATCCACTTGTTGAATACTTCCTTTAAGAATAATATAGTGCCCTTCTGCGTCTCTAACTATAGTCTGTAGTTTAAAATCCAATTTATCTGATATGAGAATTGCTACCCCAGCTTTCTTTTGAGGTCCATTTGCGTGAAAGATGGTACTCCATCCCCTTACTCTCAGTCTCAATGCATCTTTGGGTTCGAAATGAGTCTCTTGTAGACAGCAAATGGATGGGTCATTTCTTTTTAGCCAATCTGCAACCCTGTGGTGTTGTAAGGGAGAATTTAAGCCATTAATATTAAGACTGAGTACTGAGAGATATGCTTTTAATGCTGCCATGTTGTCAGTAAAGTCTTTGTTTGTATTGGCTGTGACTTTCTGTTTTGTATCACTCTTGGGGCCTTTTTACTTTTATAGAACCCCCCGTAATATCTCCTGTAGGTCTGGTTTTGTGGTTACGAAATTGGTTAGTGACTGTCGATTCTGAAATGTCTTTATTTCTCCATCAATTCTGAATGACAGCCTTGCTGGATAAAGGATCCTTGGCTGCATGTTTTTCTCTGAAAGAGCTTTAAAAATGCTCCCCCAACCCTTTCTCTCATTCCAGGTCTGTGTAAACAGGTCTGACGTAATTTTGATGCCTTTGCCTTGGTACGTGAGAAATTTCTTTGCCTCGGCCGCTTTCAATACTGTATCCTTGGATCTAATATTTGCAAAATGCACTATGACGTGACGTGGCGTACTTTTGTCGTGGTTGAGCTTCGGAGGGGTCCTCTATGCCTCTTGGACACGAATGTTTGTTTCCCTTGCTAGATTAGGGAAGTTTTCAGCTACGATTTGTCCAAATATCTCTTCTAGACCTCTGTTTTTCTCCACCCCCTCGGGGATGCCGATGATTCTAACATTGGATCGTTTCATTGAGTCAGTAATCTCCCGTAGCCAACAATCGTGGGCTTAGATTTTTTTAAAAGCATCTTCTATTTTCATTTTTTCCTCTATTAACCCATCCTCCAATTCACTAACCCGTTCCTCTGCTTCTGTGACCCTGGCCGTCAGAGCCTCTAGTTTTGCCTGCATTTGGCTCATAGAATTTTTAATTTCTGTCAAATTCGCTCTCATTTCTGACTTTAGGGATTCTATATTCTCAGAAACCTTTTCGTTAATACTTTTTTCAATTCTGCTCATCAATTTGACCATCGTTACTCTGAATTCCATTTCTGATAATTTGGTTACATCCATACCCATTATTTCTGTGGCAGAGGCCACAGACTCACTGTCTTTTCTTTGCTGGGGGGGGGGGCTTCTTCTTCTTGTCATTCTGATGAGGAGAGGTTGCGGGGTTGTCCAGAGCCCAAATTATTGACTGGGTCCCAGGCCGTGCCCCTTGTTTTATAGGGATCTTAGGGATGTGGGCTTCTTCTTTAAAGATTTTATTTATTTATTTATTTATCTGAGAGAGGGAGGTAGACAGTCAGCAAGAACGGGAACAGAAGCAGGGGAGTGGGAGAGGAAGAAGCAGGCTCCCAGCGGAGGAGCCCGATGAGGGACTCCTTTCCGGAACGCTGGGATCACACCCTAAGCCGGAGACAGGCACTCAATGACTGCGCCACCCAGGCGCCCGGGTTGTGGGCTTCTTGATTTTTCAGCCTGCCTTCTGTGTTCTGGGGGAGGGGCCTGCCGCACCCGTACTCAGGCAACCCTGTTTGGGTAGAGTCTCCGTGTCCCCCGCGAGGGGGGATGGGGATGGGCATGCTGTGAGCCGGTATTTCCAGGCTTTTGTTCTCTGGCGGCTTTCCCTGGCGGTCAGCTATGCCTCTTCTGAGAGTCAGAGCAGCAGAGGCTGCATTGTCACAGAACAGAGGAATTGCGGCCCGTTCTCCACTGATGTTCTGGCCACTTTAACTCTGTTACTGTTGGTGCTGCTCAACCCTGCAGCGACCCGGGATGTGCGCACCAACCCGGCGTCCCTGCCCTCACTTCCAGGGCAGACGCGTCTCTGTCCTTTGTGTTTCTAATGCCGCCAGCCACCGCCGCCCCGCGCGCTCCCGGGTCTCCTGGTCTCAGTCTATGCCCGGTGAGCACACCAGGATTCCGGAGTTCCGTGAGAAGCCTGGTGGCGCGCGCACCCGGTTCAGGGTCTCAGTCTGCTGTTTCGCGGGTGCCGACCGCGAGTCCGCCCGCTCCCCCGTGCAGGTGGCCCGCCAGCCGCCAGCCGTCCCGCGCGCGCTCCGGGAGCTCCCGGTCTCAGTCTGGATCCCGTGAGCACACCGGGATTCCGGTGTTCCAGGAGATGCCTTGTGGCGCGCGTTCACGGCTCACCGGTCTCATTCTGCTCTCTTGCGGTTGCGGTCCCTGAGTCTGCCTGCTCCCCCGTGCAGGTGGCTGCTGCTTCCCGGCGCCCAAACGCGGCGGCTCCCTCCCCCTTCCGTTTATCTTCCGATATCTGCGCGGTTTTACGGCACCCTTCTTGGTACCTCAATACTCAGTGCTGGAGATGTTCATTTGTAGAGATCCAGATGTATCTTCCTGCGTCTCAGGCTGATTCCGTGGTTATTTAGGCTGGTCTGGTACCTATCCAGCTCGACTCAGGGGACCGGCTGAAAAAGGGGTCCCCTACTCCTCCGCCATCTTAACTCCTCAGGAATTGTGAATTTTTAAATTGAGTTTGGACAAATGAGTTAGGCCAACTTTAAAATGACTGTTCTCAAATTAAGCCCATATTTAAAGTATAAGACTTGGAAATTTAAGGTCCCTCAGAAAAAAAATATTTAGCACATTGGCTCCATTTGACTATTTTATGAAGATTTTTTAATCTTAGAACTAGGGTTGTCTTTTTTAAATTAATTCCGTTAAATGTGTATGAAATCATAATGCTAAAAACATACAGAGACAGCTCAGGGATTTTTCTTATTCCTTAGTGTGTCATGGTGCTGTATAAAAAGAGGAGCAATGTGGCACAGATTATTTTACAGTAAATGTTCACTCCCTGGCAGGATTTCTGGATTTCTGGGATGGCAATATGAAGAGTTTTCTTCCAGAATTGTGAATGTAAGGGAACCCTCTGTCACGGGCATGTGATCCAGAAAATTGTCTGAATACTTGCAACAATGATACCAAAGTCTCAGAAAATATTTAGTGAACTCTCAGTGTATCAGCTGTATTGGTCATTGTGACCTCTCAAGGCTGACCTGATTGATTTTTCTGAAATACAAGTAAACATCAGCATTGTCTCCTGTCTCCAAAAATGTGAATACAAATTCATGGTATGCACAAGAAACAAGTATTTAGAGGTCCCGAGTGTGTTTGTAGTGAGCATGAGCTCTGCAAAGTTAACATACAAAATGCAAGGCCAATAGCATATGGTGGTGCAAACCAAACTGAAAGATTACAGTCATTTAATGGGAAACATTCAATGCTTCTGGATGCACACTGATTATCAAATTCACCTGTTAGAAGAGTTTTATTATTTATTATCTAAAAACCAAGCTATGCATTACCAGTAGATAGCCCTGGAGACTGCAATCACTATGGAAGGATATTTGATAATATTTAAGTTTGCTGAATTGGGTGTGCATTGAAAGGTAACAGCACTGCATGAAAAATTCTAGCTTTTTGTTTTTTTTAAGCTTGAGTTCATGCATGATTGCATACCAACTGGAAACATTATGCAGAACTAGTACTGCAAATACAGCCTAGGGCCTGCATATGGTCTTTTGACATGCTACCTTCTGTTATTCTGCTGAATTCATGACTCTGGAAGGCCCTAGATGCACTTTTAAGGAATTAGTGATCATAATGAAAATCACAGCCCTTATTCTCTGCTGCATGGGTTGAAATAAGCATGTATGGCCAAATGTAACAGGGCTGGGAGGAAAAATAATGCTTTGCCCTCAGGAATTTGACCCTATTTGAATTTTACTCATGCTTTAGAGGTCTATGGACTTTCCTACTGTTGAAAGAGTACAAATTCTAAATGATGGCTTCAGATAGAAAAACAGAAAAGCAGGCACTGCTTGGGTCAGCATTTTGAATGAACACTTGTTCTCTTCTTTGATTATTGAGAAGCTCAGCATCTTCTAAGTTCACAGGCAGAAGCTGTCATAATAATACATGAAGTGACTATAACCAATTAACCAGCACACAGTATGTATGTTTCCTATCAGGGTTTCATGCTTTACTAGCTATCTGTTTTCCTCTCCAATTTAAAAATCTATTTATGATTATAAGTAATCCTAAATCATGTGATCATGTGATTATTTTTCTTCTAGAAATCTGTACAAATCTTAATGAACTAAATATATGGCCTAAATACACACACACACACACACACACACACACACACACACACACACAGAGTCTCCTGGAAGAATAAAATATTTATATCTTCTCTGATATCCCTTATGTAAGCAAAAGTAATTTAAAGAAACAGACAAGAAAATCTATTAAAAAATAATCTTGGAGATGTTATAAGAATATCTTCCAAATACAAGGGCATCTAGCTAAATTAAAGAAGTACAATGAGCAAAAACATTACCTTCCAGACTCTGAGAAGAATTTCTCTAAGAATTACAATGTCCTGAGAGCCTAAAGAAAAATCTCTAATTAGACGAGCGAGGTCTAGGGGGTATTTGAATGTCCTGGGAGAAGTGGAGAACATCCCTTTTGAAAACTCAGCTCCTCAAGGGTTTATTTCTGGGCCGTCTATTCTGTTCTATTAATCTATATGTCTTTTTTTGTATCAGTACCATACTGTTTTGATTACTACAACTTTGTAGTAGATCTTGAAATCTGGGATTGTGATGCCTCTAGGTTGTCATTCTTTTTCAAGATCTCTTTAGTTATTCTGGATCTTTTGTGGTTCCATACAAATTTTAGGATTATTTGTTCTAGTGAGAAATACTGTTGCTATTTTGATGGGGATTGCATTAAATATGTAGATTGCTTTGGGTAGTATGGACATTTTAACAATATTTATTCTTCCAGTCCATGAGAAAGGAGTATCTTTCCATTTGTGTTGTCTGTGACTTTTTTCATCAAAATTGTATGACTTTCAGTCAGGTCTTTCACTTTGTTTACATTTATTCCTAGGTATTTTATTATTTTTGGTGCACGTGTAAATGGGATTTTTGTCTTAATTTCTCTTTCTGCTACTTCATTATCAGTATAGAAAAATGCCACAGATTTCTGTACTTTTTTTTTTTTTGTATCCTGCAACCTTTCTGAATCTGTTTATCAGTATTAGTAGTATTTTGGTAGCATCTTAGGTTTTCTATACATAATATCATGCCATCTACAAATAGTGAAAGTTTTACTTCTTCCTTACCAATCTGGAAGTTTTTTTATTTCTTGTCTGATTGTTGTGGCTAAGACTTCCAATACTAGAATGAATAAAAATGGTGAGAGTGGACATTCTCATCTTGTTCCTGAACTAGGGGGAAAGCTCTCACCATTTTTCACCATTGAGTATGATATTAGCAGTGGGGTTTTCATGTATAGCCTTTATTATGTTGAAATATATTTCCACTAAACTTAATTTGTTTGAGGATTTTTATCATGAAGGGGGCTTTTTTTTTCATTCAGTATTTCTCTATTCTGTTCAAGAATATTTCCAGCACTCAATTCTCTTTATATTTCATGTTCTTAAAAAATTTTGAGAAGGCATCATTAAAAATTGTCATCTTTCACATTCATAATTTTTAATCTGATGTCAAACGTTGATTAAACAAGGATATATTAATATTTAGATCACTTCTATTTAAAAAGCAGATGTGACTTAATTTGGTTAATATGTAAGTAATAAAAGTGATAAATCTTACCATTTTTAGATGACAACATTCTTTCACTTGAAAATATTTTACTAAAAAAATAACTTAACAGATAAATTTATATTTCTTATAATCTGTGAATTTGGAGCCAATTATAAACCTGTTTCCTTATTTTCCCAGGGTAGAAATGCCCAAAACAAACAAAAATACAGAGCTAGACCAGTATTTGAATCTTAGTATAATAATGTTGAGTATCTATGAAATCATATAATTTCAATAGAAATTAATTCATGAAAAAGTACTGTTTCAAATTAAAATATGTGGTTTTATTATTCATATTACTATTATTATTTTGTAATAATGTTCCGTGCAGCGCTGTGAGTTGGCAACAGAAGGGAATCACATGAACGTCCTGCATCTGTGAAGGGCTCAATGGCTGCGGTAACTGATGGGCCTTCTGGAATGTTGTGCAGCACAAGGAGGCGCCTGCTCCAGACCCTGGAGGGGCCCCAGCGATGTGTTCCTTCACAACCAAAGGGCAGAGCAATAGGCATAGTACCATAAGCCCCATGCCCCTTTGGGGAAAAGTCTCCCAGCTCACCAGGATTTCGAGCAATGGATGAGAGGTGGTTTAAGGTCGCTTTTCTGATATTCATACAGATATGTGGATAGGGACTGTGCATTGGGCCAAGGCCGTTGGCAGGGCCCTGAGGGCAGTTTTGGGGAGGAGATGGGGATCCAGGTTCACATGGGAGCAGGAGTCTAGGAGGGAGCCCCGAGGAGCCCAGAGGCTGGTTTCTGGGATCTGGGTCCCTTTGTGCCACATCGGTGCCCTGGGTGCTGGGTCCCTGTGGCACCTGCGCTCACCCTGAGACAGCGCTGGACTTTGTTGGCAGTAGGGAACTCCTTCCTGTCCTTCAAGGAGGTGGGGCAGGGGATCCCATCGTTCAGCTCCTGCCCTGTCTCCCATGTGGAGCTCTGTAAAGACAGTGCCTGGCAGCCAGGCGGGAGGCCTCAGAGGTCTGGCTGGCTGCCTTTGCTGATCCTCAGACCCAGGGGACACCCTTGCAGACACACCACAGGCCAGGATGCACGCAGCTCCACCGTGGAGAGAAAAGTGACCCAGCTCGAGGGCCTTGGATTCACTCTGGCCCTGGTGAGAGGCACCTCAGGAATCCTCTTTCCACCCTGCCCACCGTGACATCGGTGTGAACATGAAGGCATCCCCAGGGTATCCACTGCCCTGCAACATCCTCCAGCCCAGGGCGGGACCTCCCCCACATACCCCTCTTTCCCTGAAACTGGGGGAATGGGGCTGCCCAGGGATGGCTCGGAGAGGTGGCCTGGCCTGGCCTAGGTCGCTCGGTATTACCTTCCGGCCCCTCCTGGCAAAGGCCCTGCGGCGTCGGGGGCGCGGGTTGAGCCAGTGTCTGCAGCATGTGAAAAGTCCCTCACCCTGGGGTTTCTGGAAGCCAGAGCCCCGGACAATGGGCACGCAGCAAGAGAACATCTTTCACTATCGACTGTCTCCAGCCAAGTGAGCCTGATACGGGACTGCACTATGATGTGGTTGCCTGGTGACCGGGGTTCCAAGTTCTGTTGGGGTCAGTTATCAGGGAAGTGACTTCACTTCCTGGGATCCCCTCCCTGAGTCCACACCTGGACTAGCACCTACACAAACAGTGCTCTGGGCTGCCGACTGCTCATCCCCTTTCTGCATGCCATGCCACATGCGTACCCAGTGACACCAACACACCCCTCTCCACAAGCCCCACGGAAGGTCTGGGTGCAGCCAGGGCCCCAGCTTAGAAACACCCCGGGCTCTGACGCAAGTCTCCATCTTCCCTGTTTTGGATCCCAGAGAAGCCGTTGTGCCTGTCAGGGATGGTCTGTGTCTTGCCTGTGCGATAGGGATTATTCCAGCATGTACTTCTTGCAGAAGTCCACAGGCATAGGTGGGATACCATCTAAGAAATTGGGGGAGTGGTGTCGTACGTAGGGAATAACTGCCACCACATTTTCTTCCTTTCTCACCTTCTCTGAGTCTGTAGCTCTTCCGATCCCACCCACAGTCCCTATTGTGTTGTGTGTTTAACTGTGCACATGTGTGTGCCCCAATACTCCTATTGTGCAGGCCCAGAAGATGACAGTCCCACCTAGGGTTTATGGGAAATAGCTTTCCCAGGTCTTAGGCTTTCTGATTTCCAAGGCCAATCCTGCAGAAGGCATTGGAACCTTGGCTTAGAAGGGCTGAGCCCACCCTTACCCCTAGACGCTGCCAGTTGTGTGTCACGAGCCATCCCTCCTTTCCTCTGGGTGTCATGCGGGCAGGGGTGCCGTCAGTGGGTTGCCCTGGCCTGGGCTCCTCCTCAGACAGGTACGTGCTGGGAAGCCTCCTGCCTGGGATGTCGATGTTTCTTCTCACCCCCATACCACCTCCAGGTCTACAGCCAGTTCCAAAACACAACCTCTTCCCGAGCTCCCAGTGAGTAACTAGGTTCAGCCAGGGCCCCAACGTTGAGGACACTCGGAGAGCTGGGTTCAGGCCTGGTTCTGCCTTCTTACCAGTCTGTGATTCTGGGCAAGGCACGGACCCTGCTGGGGTCTTCCCCTCGTTGCAGAGGCTGCCTGTTACGTAACTGATTTTATTTCATTTGAAAGATTTTCTATGTTGGTTTGAGAGACAGAATGTGGGGGGTGGGGAGGATAGAGGGAGAGGGGAGACAGAATCTCAAGCCGACTCTGTGCTGAGTGTGATGCCCAATGCTGGTCTTGATCCCAAGACCCTGAGTTCGTGACCTGAGTCCAGATCACGAGTAGGAGGCTTAAGCAACTGAGCCACCCAGGCACCCTGGCAAAAGAACACTGTCGATATATTTCCAGGCAATGCAGGGAAGTGACTAGTGCAAGAGGGAAGACAAACATGGGGGACTCTGTATTTCCCTAACTTACCGCCTAAAGAGATTTCATTTCTAGTCTACGGGTCAGGGATGAAGAATACAGGCGAAGTTCAGCCATTTCCATGAGTTGGAGACAGAAAGATGGAAGTTTGGAGAAGTCAATATAGCTGTGGTTTACAGTACAGAATACTGAGGAGAGCTGCACAGAGAAAGAGGACCTCAGAAAGCCATCTAGGATCACTTTTGAGTTTTCATGGAATTCCTCAGTAGGGCACGTGTGTGAGGAACCTATGTGGTGTGGGGAAAATCATAGCCCAGGGGAAGCAGAGAGGAAAATGTCACTAGCCTTCACACACAATCAGGAAAAGTCTGTGCTACCAGCAGCAGGCAGAGTGGAAAACCTCGTAATTCGTGGGACATTGCAAAGAGAGCTCAGAATACCAACAGAACAATAGCAAAATACATTGAAGACTACTGTGATACCACCTAACAAACCTTTGGAAAGCTAGTCTGGAAGGATAAAATCGTCTTCCAGGAACCTACCTCACCATCAGAACAATCCTCAAGAGTATGTGTAGAAATATAAGCCATAGTTAATATCTAACAATTAAAATTCACAATACCTGTCTTCCAACAAAAGATTACGAGGATGCAAAGAAGGAGAAGAGTTCACTTCGTACTGAGGAGAAAGATTAAACAATAGAAACCTACCCAGAAATGAAAAAGACGATGGAAGTATTGCACATGGACATTCAAACAACTGTTAGAAAGACGTTTTATATACGTAAGAATGTACACAAAGGATGAAGTGAAACAGAGATATAGGAAATATGAAAACAAGGAAAACCCAACTTCTGGAGCTGAACAGTGGCACGTCTAAGATGAAAAATGTAGTAGATGGGCTTTCTTTCCCGTTAGACACTAAATAGCAAAAAGAGAGCGAGAGACAGAGAGAGAGAACTTGAATGTATGATCATAGCAGTTGTCCAGAATAAAGCAGAGAAAAGGAAGGGTGCAAACCACGCCCTGCACACAAACACTAGAGTATGTGTGAGCTTTGTAGCAATTTCAAGTGGCCTGGTAGATACGAAATTGGCTGAGGTACAGAAAAAAACTGTTTGAAGAAGTAATTCTGATTGTTATCTGAATTGTATGAACCCTCTACACCCATATTTTTAAGAATTCAGGAATCCAGGCAACAAAAACCCCAAACATAAGGATCATGAAAAAAAACCTCCTTATCAACCTACATCCCAATAAAATTGCTTAAGACCAATGATAAAGAAAAAATCTAAAAAGCAGATGGAGATGAGTCCATTGCATTACCTGTCACGTCCCTAATTCTGTAGATGGTCTCTGTTTCTTTCTGGTCTGTGTTACTCTTGGAGTCTGTCTTCAATTACAGGATCCCCCTTCCTATTCTTGCAGGGTGGTTTAGCGGCCAAATCCTTTGAGTTTCTTTCTGTCCTGGAAGCTCTTTATCTCTGCTCCTATTCGGAATGACTCCTTGCTGGGTAAAGCGTTCTTGGCTGCATGTTTTTCTCACTTAGTACCATGACTCAATCACACCAGCCCTTTCTGGTGTGCCAGGACTCTGTGGATAGGTATGTGGCTAGTCTAACGTGCTTACCCCTGTCGGTGAAGATCCTCTTGTCTCAAACTGCTTTCAGGATTTTCTCTTTCTGTCTGAAATTGCAAACGTCACTAGTATATGTTAGGGTATTCCTCTATTCTTATGGATTTGGGGAAGAGTCCTCTCTACCTCTTGGACTTGAATGCCTGTTTCCCTCCCAGATTAGGGAAGTTCTCAGCTATGATCTACACAGATAGATCTTCTGTCCCTCTGTGTCTTCTCCCTCGGGGCCAGAAGTAATTCCAATATTGTTTCCTTTTGTGGCATCACTGATTTTTCGACTCCTCCACCCATGGTCCATTCGTTGGCTTTCTTTTCCTCAGCTTCCTTCCTTTCCATCAGCTTGTCTTTGGTGTCACTGACTCTGTCTTCTCCTCATTGACCCTAGCCATTAGAGCATGCACATCCAATGTAGACTGCATCTCAGTTAGAGCCTTTGGAATTTGGGCCTGATTCGATTTCATTTCTGCACTATGAGAGTCTCTCGTGTCATTTATACTTTTTTCAAGCCCAGCTAGCAACTTTGTAATTGTCATCCTGAGTTCCAGCTGTGACTTCTTACTTAAAACCCTATGCATTAGATCAGTGGCAGAGAGTGTTACCTCTGGCTCTTTTTTTTTTTTTTTTTTTTTTTTTTTTTTTTCTGTGAATCCCTCCCTCTAGTCACTTTTCCCAGAGAAGAATGGATGGGGGAGAGAGAGATTAGGATCTCACGGGGTAGACAAAACAGGGTGAGCCACATGGTCCCGAGTATCTTTTGGTCTGTGTGTTGGAAGTCACTAAATCCCAAAATTGTAAAGAAAGCCAAACTCATATTATACAGAAATCAAATTGAATGTAGCGACAGGAATCCAAAAATGAAGAAAATATGTATAAAATGTCAATGTAAAAAATGAAAGTTAAGAAAAGATTGAAAATTGAAGTGTTGCTAAAATTAAAAAAGGTAGTTGGAAAGGGAAAAAAAAAAAACGAAATGGAAAATTTTGAATGGAGAGAGAAATGAATCATGAGAAAAAGCCTCGAGCTCTAGGTGCTATTTTCCCCTAGAGCTGGAGTTTGGCCGTCCTCTTTGGTCTGTAAACTTGCTGTTCACTTGTTCTTTCACCTCGTTTTCGGGGGGGCAGGGGCCCAGTGCGCTGATTCTCAGGTGATTTTGCCTGGACGGGGATGCACTGCCCCCGTCAGGGGGCCCGGTGGGGCTCAGGGTCAGCTGGTTGTTCTGTGTGCCTTGTGTGCCCAGAGGGCTTTCCTCACCTCTTGAGAGGGTGAGAATAAAAACGGCTGCCCGCATCTGTAGGCGTGGAGGTGTGATGCTGTTGTGCGCCAAGTTCTGTAGACTTCTGCGGTGCTCCCCACACCAAAGCTCCTTGGGGAAGGCGGAGGGTCACAGCATTCCTGTCCTTTGCAGGGCTCCCAGATGGAGAGCTTCTGATCAAGTGGACTCCCCGTCAAGTGACTTCGTGCAAGGAGAGGGATCTCTCCCTTCTCCTCACTTGTGTCTGCAGCAGGAAGCGTAGGCACTGCTGTCACAACAACTGAACTGGAGGGTTATTAAGAATTGGGGCTGGCAGGGGCAGGGGGTCACTGCTGGAGGAGCCTGAGTGGTGTGGAGGGGCTATGCCCAGTGCCAAAGCCGCCGGTTGAGGCTCTGTCCATCCTGCAGCTTCCATGAGCACCCAGTGTGCTTTGGAAATGAGGAGGTTGTGGAATATAGGTGAGGTTCAGTGGGGTGGAATCCGCAGCTGACGACCAGGAAGGAATTCTCGAGACGTCTTTGGTGCAAAATTGGTGGTTTATGACAGGACAGGTGGCAGAAAGAGCTGCTGCCCTGGCTTGTGAGGGCTGGCTGATGATAGACTATGGGGTTGGGGGAAGGTAAGGAAAAAGGGAGGTTGAGATAATACTTGCATATGTTAAAGAAGACTCACAAGGTACAGAGGCCCTGCCATTGTCTAGGGAAGGTGGTTTTGCCCTCTAGCAAGGCATGAACATTAAGACGGTTGGGAACTTCCTGGAGGCTGCAGATTATAGGGACATTTCGTTGTATCTGCTTTCCCTTCAGGAAGCTAAGTTATTGATAGAAATGCTTGGTTCTTGTAAACTGCTAAGACATTGGGAAACTGAGGGAGACTTAAGTCTTGCAGGATTGTGGTGTCTATAGGTTAACTCTTTCTTTGTCCTTTAGGGCAGCCAGGAGTGCCTGAGGAATGTCACGTACACCCCATGGTGGGGGGTGGGGGTGGGGTGTCAGTTCCAGCTTTTTCCTCAGCTAGCCTTCTCTTCCCTCCTCAGTAAAGGTCCCTCCTGTTCACAGAGGTTCAAGCAGTTCTTGCTGTTGCTACCTAGTGGACATATGGATGAACACATTCAGGTCATGTCTGTGACTCACTGACCTGAGCTGCCATGAGAGGTTGGTTCCTTCCTGGGAGGAGAGGGCCCAAAAAGGATGGACCCGGAGCAAGCAGACAAGTGTGGCCCGGCCGACGCCCCTCTGTTGGCCTGGAAGCAGGACCTGGTTGCTCTACTTAGAAGCTGAGTTCTAGAGCAGGAGGGGCTGGAGTGGCTGGGGTGTGTCCTGGGACGGGGTCTGGATGAGGGGTGTTCCAGGGCGGGGTGTGTGTGTGTGTGTGTGTGTGTGTGTGTGTGTGTGGTGGGGCAGGGATGCTTGTGGAGGGAGGATCCATGAGGGCGGTATGGACAGGCTCTTCCCTGCTTCACGGGTCCCGCCCAGGTAGCCTGATGGCCTCACTGCTGGCTTGTCTTCCTCATGATTTCAGGGTTCCTCTCTAGTCTCCGGGGACCCTCCTGTCCCGAGCAAGGCTCCACGGAAAGAAAGAGAGTATAGATAGAGGACCCTGCAGCCAATACTGCAACAATGGGACTAAAGTGTGTTCCAGAAATTGTGCTTTTAGGAAACAGTCCTAAAGCCAAAGAGATTTACGGCACATTGTACCCTTCACTTTAAGGATGAGACTCAAAGAATTGGAGAGGTCTCAATTGTTCGGCAGGTGGTGCTGCTGAGTAAATGATGTGTAGCCCCTGAAAATGCAGAAGGGGACAGGAGAAGAGTAGCAGTGCCTGTCCACTGTGGGGACCTCAGGCCGAACAAGAGCCCAGCTGTGAAACCCTCCCTGCCCCACCCTGTCCCACACACAGGCAAACCCCTCCCCCGCACACACTCACCCATACACTCCGAGAGAAAGGACTGGAAGAGGGACGCCATGCGTTATGGGCTATCATGGTAGAAGGTAGAAGGAATGTGTCTTCCTTTCTTCATATTTACATCACTATTTTACTAACAAAACGTAATCTGGCTAAAACCTTAGAGAACCTTTTAATTACCTGATATGTTTGTAATAAAGAGGAAGATTTAATATGCAGTCTCAATATTTTTATAATATGCACATTAGAATCATTGAAACCTGGCCTATCCTGGAAAATGAAAGATTTTGCAGGTGTCTCATGGACCCAGGTATTTCTGGCTCTTGGGTCACACTTACAAAAGGGAAGCCTATCCCAGATCATGAAAACATTTCATTTTGGGGCTTCACCTGCGCAGTATTGTATCAGGAATATTCCTTTGTAGTAAAATGGTGGGGTTTTTTTTGTTTCTGTTTTTGTGTGTTTGTTTGTTTGTTAAGAGAAAGAAACCTGAAAAAAATAAATGAATCACTCATAGGTTACGTAGCTAGATAGAAAAAGGCCACACTGTCTGATCCCACACACATGAAAACCCAGAAGAAGTAACTCACAGAGGCAGAGAGGGGAGCTGTGCCTGCAGGGACTGTGCTGAGAGAATGAGCAGTATCTGACGAGTGGCACGGGAGTCTCCTGGAGGGAAATATTGTAGAAGGACAAGGTTGTGAAACACTCTGTATCGAATGACACCTGGATGTACAATTTAAAAGGATCAGAGTAAAATTCCATGAAAACTCAATTTATCTTTATTTATAGACCAGAATATATTAAGCTATGAAATAGGTGCATGAACAACGCAAAAATTAGAAACACTGGAATGACAGGGGAGGGAAAGCCATCCTTTGGGGATTCAGCGAGCAGGAACTGCTGCTCCGGGGCCGAGGCCAGTTGCTCCACTGAGAGAAATGGTTGCCAGCACCCTCCGGCAACCCCGATAATTGGTGCTGTAGCCTGCTTGGACTCCGGGGCTGCCAAAGGTGCAGGTGGCTCTTGAAGCTGCTGACAGGGAGTGAGAGCTCTGTGTATATCCTCCGCTGGCTCTGACAGGGCAAGGGGCATCAGGAGCCCTTCAGGGACCTCCATAGCTAGTGCTGCAGCGTGCGCGGGCGCCCAGGCTGCCATAGATGCCAGTGGCTCTTGCAGTGCATGACCGTTCATCAGGGCTGTGAGTGTAACCTCCGTTGTCTCTGACAGGGCAGGTGGCATCAGGGGCCCTTCAGGGACCTCCATAGCTAGTGCTGCAGCGTGCGCGGGCGCCCAGGCTGCCATAGATGCCAGTGGCTCTTGCAGCTCATGACCGTTCATCAGAGCTGTGAGTGTAACCTCCGTTGGCTCTGACAGGACAGGTGGCATCAGGGGCCCTTCAGGGACCTCCATAGCTAGTGTTGCAGTGTGCGCAGGCACCGAGGCTGCACAAGGTGCAGGGGGGTCTTCAAGCTCCCGACAGGGAGTCAGAGCTGTGAGTATATCCTGCCGTGGCTCTGAAATGGGAGGTGTCATCACGGGTTCTTCAGGGACCTCCATGGCTGGTGCTGGGGCCTGCTGAGGCTCCTGGCTTTCCAAAGGCGCAGGTGACTCTTGCACGTCCTCACGGTGGATCAGATCTCTGACCACCAGCTGCACTGGGCCCGACATGGCAGGTGACGTCCCTGCTCTTTTGAGTTGCTGAGCTCCAGCAAGTGTTGGGATTTTCCAGCTCAGGCTCTGAAGCTGCAGCAGGCACCACAGTGGGAGCTGGGACTAGCTTTCGGCGCGGTTCCGGATCTCGCTCTGGAGCTGCTGCTGTCGCTCCAAGAAGAGAAAGTATGGTCATCATGATTGTCTTTCCATGTCCCTTCCAAATGAAGGCAACTTTGCCCACCACTCAATATTGTTTGAGTCTAAGAACCCGTCCCTGGGTGGTCTCCCCAAACTGTAGCCCATGGGGACAGTGATCTGAGACCACTCCTTGCTCCCAGCCACACTGCAGTCTGTGGAGGCTTGCTCTGTGTGGCCCACTCTCTCCCCTCCACAGCCCTCCATCAGTCACCCCCAGTCCTCCTCACCCCCAGCCTCCGGCTCAGTGGGCTCGAGGTGTCGCAGCCGAGAGAGGAGGAGCCAGGCACGTTGCTCCAGGTCTGAGCCTGGCACGTTGAGCCCTACGTATGCCAGTAGTGTCTTTAGGCAGGGAAATTCTGGGGGCTGGAAGAAATCTTCAGGGTAGTGGCCCAGCCAGGTGCCCAGGATGGAGGAGATGGCCCTGGGGACAGACAGGTGGGCAGAGGAGTCAGAGGACAGGGCACCTCCCACACGGATGCCCCAGGGAACCCCTGTGGGAACCTGGGCCCCTGGGTCCCCGGCTCCCGGCTGTCAGAGCCCATTCCTACTCCATGTCCACCTTTGGGCTGACCCAAAGCCTCTGTAAGTGGGAGCCCTTGACCCCTGGTGTGACCATTTTTGTCCTCCAAGCGGAAGCTGGACGCCCTGCTCAGTCTCCCTGCCCACTTGCCGTGTGACTTCCACTGCATGTGGGCAGGGAGGGGTGGCGTGTCTGCCGTGGTGTTTGCCCTCAGGGCACACTAGTGCTCTGTGACTGTCCAACCAAGGAGGGAACAAAGGGACTCTGTCCCATCCCTGGCCTTCCCAGGACCCTCCCAATACCTCCCACTTCCCCTCCCGTGCCTACGTGCTGCCTCGTTCAGTAGGTGCCAGGAGAGGGTGTCCTTCCGTGGACGCTAATCTCCCACTGGGTGGGGGACGTCCAGTCCCCGAGCTCTCCCTGGGTCTCCTGAGTACCTGCTGAGCACCCAGTGTCGACGTTCCACCAGATGTGTGGAAGCCATGCCCTTTGTTCTGGGTCCCAGGATTGGGGTAGAGACAGGGCTGGGAGGCGGCAGGGATGGGGAATGACTCTGTTAGGGGCTGAGGCTGCCCTCCAGCCCCCTCTGCTCTCCCACAGTGCCCACAGCCCAGGGCTCCTCAGGACCCCTTTCCTCTTCTGCAGAAGCAGCCCTCAGACCTGGACCCTCTCACAGGAATTGCAGATGTGTGGGATGAGGGTCCAGCAGCCCCCAGAACACAGTCCCCTCACTGCCCTCTCGAAGAAGGAAGGGCCCTCTGCATTAGCCAAAGCTCACTCACATGCCCCGCTGCTCGCGGGCTCCGCCGATCTCGTCCCAGGAAGAGAGGACGCATCCGTAGCTAGAGGAGGCCAGAGGGGTGGGGGGGGCGATCAGATGAAATGCCCTGTTACCCCCTCCCTCTCATCATACCTAGGGTCACTGACTGCCGACTAGAATGGAGCGCTAACCGTAACCCTAGATCGGCCACCAAGGGGCCCCTCCCAAGGGGTCTGGCGCCGCAACGCCAGGGATTGGGGACCCCCGAGCCCCATTGCCGCACTCACACTGCCACCCCGCCACCACCTGGGCCGCTAGGGGCGCCACCGGTCATTCAGGGCGGGAGAAGGGGCAGGGCCCTCCGAGCCTCCTGGGACCTTCGAAGGCCCCTGGAGCCAAAACGCTAGGGCCCACGCTCCCCCTCGTGAGCGCAATCACCTCGGCCCGCCCCTCCGCTCGCCGCACCGCTGGCGGATCGTGCCTGCCGGCCTCCTTGGGGCTAACACTAACCCTAGGTCGGTCCCCGAGGGGCACCTCACAACTGGTCTGGCGTAGCAACACCGGGGATTGGGGACCCCGGAGCCCCAGCGCCGGAATCACGCTGCTGCCCCGCCGCCACCCTGCGCTCGGGGCGCCGCCGGTCATTCAGGGCGGGAGTACGGGCAGGGCCCTCCGAGCCCCCGAAGACCTTCGAAGGCCCCCCTCCCCGCGCCAAAACGCTTGGGCCCACGCTCCCGCTCTCCAGAGCCCTCACCTCGGCCCACCCCTCCGCTCACTGCACAGCCGGCGGATCAGGGCTGCCGGCCTTATAGGGGCTAACCCTAACCCTAGGTTGGCCCCCGAGGGGCCTATCCCAAGGGGTTTCGCACCAAAACGCCAGGGATTGGGGACCCTTGAGCTCCAGCGCCGGATTCACCGTGCCGCCCCGCCGCCACCCGGGCTGCTAGGGGCGCCCCCGGTCATTCAGGGCGGGAGAACGGGCAGGGCCCTCTGAGCCCACAGCAAACTTCGAAGGCCCCCCGCGCAAAAACGCTTGGGCCCAAGCTCGCTCGCCAGCACCTTCATGTCGGCCCGCCCCTCTGCTTGCGGCACACCCGGCGTCTCCGGCCTGCCGTCCTCCTGGGGCTAACCCTCACTCTAGGTCGGCCCCTGGGGGGCCCCTCCCAAGGGGCCTGGCGCCCAAACGCCAGGGATTGGGGAACCGAGACGGAGCGCCGGACTTTACCCGCAGCCCCATGGGGTCTTGGGCCGCCATGCCGGGGATCCTGGATGTCGTAGCCGCAGGGCCGGACTCACCCTGCAGCCCCCTGGCACCCGGGCTGCTAGGGGCGCCGCCGGTCATTCAGGCAGGAGAAGGGGCAGGGCCCTCTGAGCCCCCGACCTCCTTCGAAGGCCCCCGCGCCAAAACCTGTGGGCCCGCGGTCCCGCTCGCCAGCTCCGTCCCCTCGGCCCGCCCCAACGCGCACCACACAGCCAGGGGATTGGGCCTGACGGCCTCCTGGGGGCTAACGCAAACCCTAGGTGGGTCCCCAAGGGGCCCATCCCAAGGGGCTTGGCGCCCCAACGCCGGGGATTGGGAACCTCCAAAGCCCAGCGCTGGACTCACCCTGCAGCCCCCCGCCACCCAGGCCGTTATTGGCGCTGCCGACCATTCAGAGCGGGAGAACGTGCAGGGCACTCCGAGCCCATGACGACATTCGAAGGCCCCCCGCACCAAAATGCTTGGGCCCACGCTCCAACTCCTCAGCGCCCTCAGCTAGGCCTGCCCCTCCGCTCGCCTCACATCCAGCAGATAGGGCTTGCCGGCCTCCTGGGGGCTAACCCTAACTCTAGGTAGGCTCCTTAGGGGCCCCTCGCAAGGGGCCTGGCGCCCCAACGCCTGGGATTGGGGACCCAAGACCCAGCGCTGGACTCACCCTCCGCCCCACCGCCACCCGGGCCGTTATTGGCGCTGCCGGTCATTCAGGCGGTAAAAGGGGCAGGGCCCTACAAGTCCCTGACGACCTTCGAAGGCCCCTCCCGCGCCAAAACCTGTGGGCCCACGGTCCTGCTTGCCAGCTCCCTCCCCTGGCCCGCCGCAACAGGCGCTACACAGCCAGGGGATTGGGCCTGATGGCCTCCTGGGGGCTAACCCAAACCGTAGGTGGGTCCCCGAGGGGCCCATCCCAAGGTGCTTGGCATCCCAACGCCAGGGACTGGGGACCCGAGACCCAGCGCCGGATTCACCCTGCAGCCCCCCACCCCCTGGGCCGTTAGGGGGCCCGCCGGTTATTCAGGGGGGGAGAACGGGCAGGGCCCTCTAAGCCCCCAGCGACCTTCGAAGGCCCCCTGCGCCAAAATGTTTGGGCCCAGGCTTCTGCTCGCCAGCGCCCTCACTCCGCCCGCCCCTCCACTCGCCACACAGCCGGCATTTCGGGCCTGCCGGCATCCTGCTTGCTAACCCTAACCCTAGGTCAGTCCCCGAGAGGCCCCTGACAAGGGGCCTGGGGCTGCAACGCTGGGGATTGGGGACCCCCGAGCCCCAGGGCCAAACTAACACTGCTGCCCCTCCACCACCTGGGCCACTAGGGGCGCTGCCGCTCATTCAGGGCAGGAAAACTTACAGGGCCCTCCCAGCCCCCCCCGACCGTCCATGCACCCGCTCCCCAAAGCGCTTGGGCCCACGTTGCCACTAGTCAGCGCCCTCACCTCAACCCGCCCCTCCGCTCGAATAACAGCAGGCGGATCGGACCTGCCTTACTCCTGGAGGCTAATCCTAACCCTAGGTCGGTCTCCGAAGGGCCCATCCCAAGGGGCTTGGCGCCCCAACGCTGGGGATTGGGAACCTCCGAACCCCAGCGCTGGACTCACCCTGCAGCCCCCGCCACCTGGACCGCTAGGGGCGCCGCAAGTCATTCAGGCTCGAGAACGGGTAGGGCCCTCCGAGCCTCTGGCGAGCTTCGAAGGCTCCCTGCGCCAAAACACTTGTGCCCACGCTCCCACTCACCAGCGCCCTCCCCTCGGCCCGCCCCTCCCCCGCCACACCTCCCATGGATCCTCCCTGCCCGCCTCGTCAGGGCTAATCCTAACCCTAGGTCGGCCCCCAAGGGGCTCCTCCCAAGGGGCCTGGCACCACAATGCCAGAGATTGGGGACCCCCGCCCCAGCGCTGGACTCACCCTCCGCCCCACCGCCACCCGGGCCTTTATTGGCACCGCTGGTCATTCAGGGCGGGAGAATGTGCAGGGCACACCGAGCCCCTGGCGCATTTCGAAGGCCCCCGCGCCAAACTCTTGGGCCCCCACTCCCACTCCTCACTGCCCTCAGCTCGGCCTGCCCCTCCGCTCGCTGCACATCCAGCAGATCGGGCTTGCAGGCCTCCTGGGGGCTAACCCTAACTCTAGGTGGGCTCCTTAGGGGCCCCTCGCAAGGGGCCTGGCGCCCCAACGCCTGGGATTGGGGACCCGAGACCCAGCGCTGGACTCACCCTCCGCCCCACCGCCACCCAGGCCGTTATTGGCGCCGCCTGTCATCAGGGCGGCAGAACAGGCAGGGCCCTCTGAGCCACCAGCGACCTTGGAAGGCCCCAGGCGCCAAAATGTTTGGGCCCAGGCTCCTGCTCACCAGCGCCCTCACTCCGCCCGCCCCTCCACTCGCCGCACAGCCGGCATTTCGGGCCTGCCGGCATCCTGCTTGCTAACCCTAACCCTAGGTCAGTCCTCGAGAGGCCCCTGACAAGGGGCCCGGGGATGCAAGGGTGGGGATTGGGGACCCCAGTGCCCCAGGGCCGGACTAACACTGTTACCCCTCCACCACCTGGGCCACTAGGGGTGCTGCCGCTCATTCCCAGCGGGAGAACGGGCAGGGCCCTCCAAGCCCCCTTCGACATTCGATGGCCCCCTGCCCCACAGCGCTTGGGCCCACGTTCCCACTAGTCAGCGCCCTCACCTCAACCCGCCCCTCCGCTGGAAACACAGCAGTCGGATCGGACCTGCCGGCCTCCTGGGGGCTAACCATACCCCTTGGTCGGTTCCCGAGGGGCCCCTCCCAAGGGGCCATGCGCCGCCATGCCTGGGATCCTAGACGTCCTACCCCAGGGCCGGACTCACCCTGCAGCCACCCGCCACCCGGGCCGCTAGGAGCGCCGCCGGTCATTCAGGCGGTAAAAGGGGCAGGGCCCTACAAGCTCCTGACGACCTTCGAAGGCCCCCCCGCGCCAAAACCTGTGGGCCCACGGTCCCGCTCGCCAGCTCCCTCCCCAGGCCCGAAGGAATGCGCTACACAGCCAGGGGATTGGGCCTGATGGCCTCCTGGGGGCTAAGCCAAACCCTAGGTGGGTCCCCGAGGGGCCCATCCCAAGGTGCCTGGCGTCCCAACGCCAGGGACTGGGGACCCGAGACCCAGAGCCGGATTCACCCTGCAGCCCCCCACCCCCTGGGCCGCTAGGGGGCCCGCCGGTTATTCAGGGGAGGAGAACGGGCAGGGCCCTCTGAGCCCCCAGCGACCTTCGAAGGCCCCCCGTGCCAAAATGTTTGGGCCCAGGCTTCTGCTCGCCAGCGCCCTCACTCCGCCCGCCCCTCCACTCGCCGCACAGCCGGCATTTCGGGCCTGCCGGCATCCTGCTTGCTAACCCTAACCCTAGGTCAGTCCCCGAGAGGCCCCTTACAAGGGGCCTGGGGCTGCAACGCTGGGGATTGGGGACCCCCGAGCCCCAGGGCCAAACTAACACTGCTGCCCCTCCACCACCTGGGCCACTAGGGGCGCTGCCGCTCATTCGGGGCAGGAGAACTCACAGGGCCCTCCCAGCCCCCCCGACCGTCCATGCACCCGCTCCCCAAAGCGCCTGGGCCCACTTTGCCACTAGTCAGCGCCCTCACCTCAACCCGCCCCTCCGCTCGAAACACAGCAGGCGGATCGGACCTGCCCTACTCCTGGAGGCTAATCCTAACCCTAGGTCGGTCTCCGAAGGGCCCATCACAAGGGGCTTGGCGCCCCAACGCTGGGGATTGGGAACCTCCGAACCTCAGCACTGGACTCACCCTGCAGCCCCCCGCCACCCGGGCCGCTAGCGGCGCCGCCAGTCATTCAGGGTCGAACGGGTAGGGCCCTCCGAGCCCCTGACGACATTCGAAGGCCCCCAGCACCAAAACGCTTGGGCCCACGCTCCCACTCCTCAGCTCGGCCTGCCCCTCCGTTCGCCGCACATCCTGCAGATCGGGCTTGCCGGCCTCCTGGGGGCTAACCCTAAGTCTAGGTGGGCTCCTGAGGGGCACCTCCCAAAGGGCCTGGCGCCCAAACTCCGGGGATTGGGGACCCGAGACGGAGCGCCGGACTGTACCCGCAGCCCCCCGCCACCTGGGCCGCTAGGGGCGCCGCCGGTCATTCAGGTGGGAGAACGGGCAGGGCCCTCTGAGCCCCAGCCCACCTTCGATGGCCCCCCCCGCCCCAAAGCGCTTGGGCCCATGTTCCCACTAGTCAGCGCCCTCACCTCAACCCGCCCCTCCGCTCGAAACACAGCAAGCGGATTGGACCTGCCGGCCTCCTGGGGGCTAAGCTGAACCCTAGGTGGGTCCCCGAGGGGCCCCTCCCAAGGGGCTTGGCGACCCAACGCCGGGGATTGGGAACCACTGAACCCCAGCGGTGGAATCAGCCTGCAGCCCCCCGCCACTCTGGCCGCTAGGGCCGCCGCCGGTCATTCAGGCGGGAGAAGGAGCAGGGCCCTCCTAGCCCCTGATGACCTTCGAAGGCCCCCGCGCCAAAACGGTTGGGCCCACGCTCCCACTCCTCAGCGCCCTCAGCTCGGCCTACCCCTCTGCTCGCCGCACATCCAGCAGGTCGGGCTTGCCGGCCTCACGGGGGCTAACACTAAGTCTAGGTGGGCTCCTGAGGGGCCCCACCCAAGGGGCCCGGCGCCTCAGCGCCAGAGATTGGGGACCCGAGACCCAGCGCCGGACTCACCCTGCAGCCCCCCGCCACCTGAGCCTCTAGGGGGCCCACCGGTCATACAGGGCGGGAGAACGGGCAGGGCCCTCCGAGCTCCCGGCTACCTCGAAGGACCCCCCGCCAAATGTTTTAGCCCAGGCTCCCGCTCGCCAGCGCCCTGATTCGGCCCGCCCCTCCACTCGCTGCACAGCGGGCATTTCGGGCCTGCCGGCATCCGGCTTGGTAACCCTGACCCTAGGTCAGTCCCCGAGAGGCCCCTTTCAAAGGGCCTGGGGCTGCAACACTGGGGATTGGGGACCCCCGAGCCCGAGAGACAGACTAACACTGCTGCCCCTCCACCACCTGGGCACTAGGGGCGCTGCCGCTCATTCAGGGCGGCAGAAGGGGCAGGGACCTCTGAGCCCCCGCTGCCTTCGACGGCCCCCCGCCCCAAAGCGCTTGGGCCCACGTTCCCACTAGTCAGCGCCCTCACCTCAACCTGCCCCTCCGCTCGAAACACAGCAGGTGGATCGGACCAGCCGGCCTCCTGGGGGCTAACCCTAACCCTAGGTCGGTCCTCGAGGGGCCCCTCCCAAGGGGCCTTGCGCAGCCACGCCGGGGATCCTGGATGTCCTAGCCCCAGGGTCGGACAGACCCTGCAGCCCCCGCCACCGGGGCCGCTAGGGGCGCCCCCGGTCATTCAGGCGGGAGAAGGGGCATGGCCCTCCGAGCCCCCGCCCGCCTTAGATGGCCCCCCCGCCCCAAAGCGCTTGGGCCCATGTTCCCACTAGTCAGCGCCCTCACCTCAACCCGCCCCTCCGCTCGAAACACAGCAGGCGGATTGGACCTGGCGGCCTCCTGGGGGCTAAGCTGAACCCTAGGTGGGTCCCCGAGGGGCCCCTCCCAAGGGGCTTGGCGACCCAACGCCAGGGACTGGGAACCATTGAACCCCAGCGGTGGAATCAGCATGCAGACCCCCGCCACTCCGGCCGCTAGGGGCGCCGCCGGTCATTCAGGCGGGAGAAGGGACAGGGCCCTCCTAGCTCCTGAGGATCTTCGAAGGCCCCCACGCCAAAACTTGTGGGTCCACGGTCCCGCTCGCCAGCTCTGTCTCATCGGCCCGCCCCACCGCGTGCCACACAGTCAGGGGATTGGGCCTGACGGCCTCCTGGGGGCTAACGCAAACCCTAGGTGGGTCCCCGAGGGGCCCATCCCAAGGGGCTTGGCGCCCCAACGTCAGGGATTGGGAACCTCCAAACCCCAGCGCTGGACTCACCCTGCAGCCCCCCGCCACCCGGGTCGCTTCAGCCGCCTCCGGTCATTCAGGGGGGGAGAACGGGCAGGGCCCTCTGAGCCCCCAGCGACCTTCGAAGGCCCCCCGCGCCAAAATGTTTGGGCCCAGGCTTCTGCTTGCCAGCGCCCTCACTCCGCCGGCCCCTCCACTCGCCGCACAGCCAGCATTTCGGGCCTGCCGGCATTCTGCTTGCTAACCCTAACCCTAGGTCAGTCCCCGAGAGGCCCCTGACAAGGGGCCTGGGGCTGCAATGCTGGGGATTGGGGACCCCCGAACCCCAGGGCCAAACTAACACTACTGCCGTCCACCACCTGGGCCACTAGGGGCGCTGTCTCTCATTCAGGGCTGGAGAAGGGGCAGGGACTTCCAAGCCCCCTTCGACATTCGATGGACCCCTGCCCCACAGCGCTTGGGCCCACGTTCCCACTAGTCAGCGCCCTCACCTCAACCCGCCCCTCCGCTGGAAACACAGCAGTCGGATCGGACCTGCCGGCCTCCTGGGGGCTAACATTTACCCTAGGTCGGTTCCTGAGGGGCCCCTCCCAAGGGGCCTTGCGCTGCCATGCCCGGGATCCTGGACGTCCTAGCTCCAGGGCCGGACTCACCCTGCAGCCACCCGCCACCCGGGGCCGCTAGGGGCGCTGCCGGTCATTCAGGGCAGGAGAACATGCAGGGCACTCCCAGCCCCCCCTGACCCTCGATGCACCCGCTCCCCAAGCGCTTGGGCCCATGTTCCCACTAGTCAGCGCCCTCACCTCAACCCGCCCCTCCGCTCGAAACACAGCAGGCGGATCGGACCTGCCATACTCCTGGAGGCTAATCCTAACCCTAGGTCGGTCCCCAAAGGGCCCATCCCAAGGGGCTTGGCGCCCCAACGCTGGGGATTGGGAACCTCCGAACCCCAGCGCTGGACTCACCCTGCAGCCCCCCGCCACCCGGGCCGCTAGGGGCGCCGCCAGTCATTCAGGCTCGAGAACGGGTAGGGCCCTCCGAGACCCTGGCGAGCTTCGAAGGCCGCCTGCAACAAAACACTTGGGCCCATGCTCCCACTCACCAGCGCCCTCCCCTCGGCCCGCCCCCCCCCTCGCCACACCGCCCATGGATCCTGCCTGTCGGCCTCCTCGGGGCTAATCCTAACCCTAGGTCGGCCCCCAAGGGGCTCCTCCCAAGAGGCCTGGCACCGCAATGCCAGAGATTGGGGACCCCCGCCCCAGCGCTGGACTCACCCTCCGCCACACCGCCACCCGGGCCTTTATTGGCGCCGCTGCTCATTCAGGGCGGGAGAATGTGCAGGGCACACCGAGCCCCTGGCGCATTTCGAAGGCCCCCGCGCCAAACTCTTGGGCCCCCGCTCCCACTCCTCAACGCCCTCAGCTCGGCCTGCCCCTCCGCTCGCTGCACATCCAGCAGATCGGGCTTGCAGGCCTCCTGGGGGCTAACCCTAACTCTAGGTGGGCTCCTTATGGGCCCCTCACAAGGGGCCTGGCGCCCCAACGCCTGGGATTGGGGACCCGAGACCCTGCGCTGGACTCACCCTCCGCCCCACCTCCACCCGGGCCGTTATTGGCGCCGCCTGTCATCAGGGCGGCAGAACGGGCAGGGCCCTCTGAGCCACCAGCGACCTTGGAAGGCCCCAGGCACCAAAATGTTTGGGCCCAGGGTCCTGCTCCCAGCGCCCTCACTCTGCCCGCCTCTCCACTCGCCGCACAGCCGGCATTTCAGGCCTGCCGGCATCTGGATTGCTAACCCTAACCCTAGGTCAGTCCCCGAGAGGCCCCTGACAAGGGGCCCGGGGATGCAACGCTGGGGATTGGGGACCCCAGTGCCCCAGGGCCAGACTAACACTGTTGCCCCTCCACCACCTGGGCCACTAGAGGCGCTGCCGCTCATTCCCGGCGGGAGAACGGGCAGGGCCCTCCAAGCCCCCTTCGACATTCGATGGCCCCCTGCCCCACAGCGCTTGGGCCCACGTTCCCACTAGTCAGCGCCCTCACCTCAACCCGCCCCTCCGCTCCAAACACAGCAGGCGGATCGGACCTGCCGGCCTCCTGGGGGCTAACATTTACCCTAGGTCGGTTCCCGAGGGCCCCCACCCAAGGGGCCTTGCGCCGCCATGCCCGGGATCCTGGACGTCCTAGCCCCAGGGCCGGACTCACCCTGCAGCCACCCGCCACCCGGGCCGCTAGGAGCGCCGCCAGTCATTCAGGCGGTAGAAGGGGCAGGGTCCTACAAGCCCCTGACGATCTTCAAAGGCCGCCCCAGCGCCAAAACCTGTGGGCCCAATGTCCCGCTCGCCGGCTCCCTCCTCTGGCCTGCCGCAACGTGCGCTACACAGACAGGGGATTGAGTCTGATGGCCTCCTGGGGGCTAAACCAAACCCTAGGTGGGTCCCCGAGGGGCCCATCCAAAGGTGCTTGGCGCCCCAACGCCAGGGATTGGGGACCCGAGACCCAGCGCCGGATTCACCCTGCAGCCCCCCACCCCTGGGCCGCTAGGGGGCCCGCCGGTTATTCAGGGGAGGAGAACGGGCAGGGCCCTCTGAGCCCCCAGCGACCTTCGAAAGCGCCCCGCGCCAAAATGTTTGGGCCCAGGCTTCTGCTCGCCAGCGCCCTCACTCCGCCCGCCCCTCATTCGCCACACAGCAGGCATTTCGGGCCTGCTGGCATCCTGCTTGCTAACCCTAACCCTAGGTCAGTCCCCGAGAGGCCCCTGACAAGGGGCCCGGGGATGAAACGCTGGGGATTGGGGACCCCCGATTCCCAGGGCCAGACTAACACTGCTGCCTTCCACCACCTGGGCCACTAGGGGCGCTGCCGCTCATTCAGGGCAGCAGAACACACAGGGCCCTCCTAGCCCCCCCGACCGACGATGCACCCGCTCCCCAAAGCGCTTGGGCCCACGTTCCCACTAGTCAGCGCCCTCACCTCAACCCGCCCCTCCGCTCGAAACACAGCAGGCGGATTGGACCTGCCTTACTCCTGGAGGCTAATCCTAACCCTAGATCCGTCCCCGAAGGGCCCATCCCAAGGGGCTTGGCGCCCCAACGCTGGGGATTGGGAACCTCCGAACCCCAGCGCTGGACTCACCCTGCAGCCCCCCGCCACCCTGGCCGCTAGGGGCGCCGCCAGTCATTCAGGCTCCAGAACGCGTAGGGCCCTCCGAGCCCCTGGCGAGCTTCCAAGGCCGCCTGCGCCAAAACACTTGGGCCCACGCTCCCACTCACCAGCGCCCTCCCCTCGGCCCGCCCCTCCCCCGCCACATCGCCCATGGATCCTGCCTGCCGGGGCTAATCCTAACCCTAGGTCGGCCCCCAAGGGGCTCCTCCCAAGGGGCCTGGCACCGCAATGCCAGGGATTGGGGACCCCCGCCCCAGCGCTGGACTCACCCTCCGCCCCACCGCCACCCGGGCCTTTATTGGCGCCGCTGCTCATTCAGGGCGGGAGAATGTGTAGGGCACACCGATCCCCTGGCGCATTTCGAAGGCCCCCGCGCCTAACTCTTGGGCCCCCGCTCCCACTCCTCAACCCCCTCAGCTCGGCCTGCCCCTCCACTCGCTGCACATCCAGCAGATCGGGCTTGCAGGCCTCCTGGGGGCTAACCCTAACTCTAGGTGGGCTCCTTATGGGCCCCTCACAAGGGGCCTGGCGCCCCAACGCCTGGGATTGGGGACCCGAGACCCAGCGCTGGACTCACCCTCCGCCCCACCGCCACCCGGGCCGTTACTGGCGCCGCCTGTCATCAGGGCGGCAGAACGGGCAGGGCCCTCTGTGCCACCATCGACCTTGGAAGGCCCCAGGCGCCAAAATGTTTGGGCCCAGGCTACTGCTCGCAGCGCCCTCACTCCGCCCACCCCTCCACTCGCCGCACAGCCGGCATTTTGGGCATGCCGGCATCCTGCTTGCTAACCCTAACCCTAGGTCAGTCCCCGAGAGGCCCCTGAGAAGGCGCCCGGGGATGCAAAGCTGGGGATTGGGGAACCCAGTGCCCCCGGTCCGGACTAACACTGTTGCCCCTCCACCACCTGGGCCACTAGAGGCGCTGCCGCTCATTCCTGGCGGGAGAATGGGCAGGGCCCTCCAAGCCGCCTTCCACATTCGATGGCCCCCTGCCCCAAAGCGCTTGGGCCCACGTTCCCACTAGTCAGCGCCCTCACCTCAACCCGCCCCTCCGCTCCAAACACAGCAGGCGGATCGGACATGCCGGCCTCCTGGGGGCTAACCCTAACCCTAGGTCGGGTCCCGAGGGACCCTCCCAAGGGGTCATGCGCCGCCATGCCCGGGATCCTGGACGTCCTACCCCAGGGCCGGACTCACCCTGCAGCCACCCGCCACCCGGGCCGCTAGGAGCGCCGCCGGTCATTCAGGCGGTAGAAGGGCCAGGGTCCTACAAGCCCCTGACGACCTTCGAAGGCCGCCCCAGCGCCAAAACCTGTGGGCCCACGGTCCCGCTCACCAGCTCCCTCCCCAGGCCCGAAGGAAAGCGCGCTACACAGCCAGGGGATTGGGCCTGATGGCCTCCTGGGGGCTAAGCCTAACCCAAGGTGGGTCCCCGAGGGGCCCATCCAAAGGTGCTTGGCGCCACAACGCCAGGGATTGGGGACCCGAGACCCAGCGCCGGATTCACCCTGCAACCCCCCACCCCCTGGGCCGTTAGGGGGCCCGCCGGTTATTCAGGGGGGGAGAACGGGCAGGGCCCTCTGAGCCCCCAGCGACCTTCGAAGGCCCCCTGCGCCAAAATGTTTGGGCCCAGGCTTCTGCTCGCCAGCGCCCTCACTCCGTCCGCCCCTCCACTCACAGCACAGCCGGCATTTCGGGCCTGCCGGCATCCTGCTTGCTAACCCTAACCCTAGGTCAGTCCCCGAGAGGCCCATGACAAGGGGCCTGGGGCTGCAACGCTGGGGATTGGGGACCCATGAGACCCAGGGCCAAACTAACACTGCTGCCCCTCCACCACCTGGGCCACTAGGGGCACTGCCGCTCATTCAGGGCAGGAGAACATACAGGGCCCTCCCAGCCCCCCCGACCCTCGATGCACCTGCTCCCCAAGCGCTTGGGCCCACGTTGCCACTAGTCAGCGCCCTCACCTCAACCCGCCCCTCCACTCGAAACACAGCAGGCGGATCGGACCTACCGTACTCCTGGAGGCTAATCCTAACCCTAGGTCGGTCCCCGAAGGGCCCATCTCAAGGGGCTTGGCGCCCCAACGCTGGGGATTGGGACCCTCCGAACCCCAGCGCTGGACTCACCCTGCAGCCCCCCGCCACCCGGGCTGCTAGGGGCGCCCCAGTCATTCAGGCTCGAGAACGGGTAGGGCCCTCCGAGCCCCTGGCGAGCTTCGTAGGCCGCCTGCGCCAAAACACTTGGGGCACGCTCCCACTCACCAGCGCCCTCCCCTCGGCCCGCCCCCCCCCTCGCCACACCGCCCATGGATCCTGCCTGCCGGCCTCCTCGGGGCTAATCCTAACCCTAGGTCGGCCCCCAAGGGGCTCCTCCCAAGAGGCCTGGCACCGCTATGCCAGAGATTGGGGACCCCCGCCCCAGCGCTGGACTCACCCTCCGCCCCACCGCCACCCGGGCCTTTATTGGCTCCGCTGGTCATTCAGGGCGGGAGAATGTGCAGGGCACACCGAGCCCCTGGCGCATTTCGAAGGCCCCCGCGCCAAACTCTTGGGTCCCCGCTCCCACTCCTCAACCCCCTCAGCTCGGCCTGCCCCTCCACTCGCTGCACATCCAGCAGATCGGGCTTGCAGGCCTCCTGGGGACTAACCCTAACTCTAGGTGGGCTCCTTAGGGGCCCCTCGCAAGGGGCCTGGCGCCCCAACGCCTGGGATTGGGGACCCGAGACCCAGCGCTGGACTCACCCTCCGCCCCACCGCCACCCGGGCCGTTATTGGCGCCGCCTGTCATCAGGGCGGCAGAACGGGCAGGGCCCTCTGAGCCACCAGCGACCTTGGAAGGCCCCAGGCACCAAAATGTTTGGGCCCAGGCTGCTTTTCGCCAGCGCCCTCACTCTGCCCGCCCCTCCACTAGCCGCACAGCCAGCATTTCAGGCCTGCCGGCATCCTGCTTTCTAACCCTAACCCTAGGTCAGTCCCTGAGAGGCCCCTGACAAAGGGCCCGGGGATGCAACGCTGGGGATTGGGGACCCCAGTGCCCCAGGGCGGGACTAACACTGTTGCCCCTCCACCACCTGGGCCCGTAGGGGCGCTGCTGCTCATTCACAGCGGGAGAAAGGGCAGGGCCCTCCAAGCCCCCTTCCACATTCGATGGCCCCCTGCCCCACAGCGCTTGGGCCCACGTTCCCACTAGTCAGCGCCCTCACCTCAACCCGCCCCTCCGCTCCAAACACAGCAGGCGGATCGGACCTGCCGGCCTCCTGGGGGCTATCCCTAACCCTAGGTCGGGTCCCGAGGGACCCTCCCAAGGGGTCATGCGCCACCATGCCCGGGATCCTGGACGTCCTAGCCCCAGGGCCGGACTCAGCCTGCAGCCCCCCGCCACCTGGGCCGCTAGGAACGCCGCCCGGTCATTCAGGCGGTAGAAGGGGCCGGGCCCTACAAGCCCCTGACGACCTTCGAAGGCCCCCCCCCCCCCCCCGCGCCAAAACCTGTGGGCCCACGGTCCAGCTCGCCAGCTCCCTCCCCTGGCCTGCCACAATGCGGGCTACACAGCCAGAGGATTGGGCCTGATGGCCTCCTGGGGGCTAAGCCAAACCCTAGGTGGGTCCCCGAGGGGCCTATCCCAAGGTGCTTGGTGCCCCAAAGCCAGGGATTGGGGACCCGAGACCCAGCGCCGGATTCACCCTGCAGCCCCCCACCCCCTGGGCCGCTAGGGGGCCCGCCGGTTATTCGGGGGGGGAGAACGGGCAGGGCCCTCTGAGCCCTCAGCGACTTTCGAAGGCCCCCTGCGCCAAAATGTTTGGGCCCAGGCTCCTGTTCGCCAGCGCCCTCACTCCGCCCGCCCCTCCACTCGCCGCACAGCCAGCATTTCGGGCCTGCCGGCATCCTGCTTGCTAACCCTAACCCTAGGTCAGTCCCCGAGAGGCCCCTGACAAGGGGCCTGGGGCTGCAACGCTGGGGATTGGGGACCCCCGAGCCCCAGGGCCAAAGGAACACTGCTGCCCCTCCACCACCTGGGCCACTAGGGGCGCTGCCGCTCATTCAGGGCTGGAGAAAGGGCAGGGCCCCTGAGCCCCCGCCAACCTTCGATGGCTCCCCGCCCCAAAGCGCTTGGGCCCACGTTGCCACTAGTCAGCGCCCTCACATCAACTCACCCCTCCGCTCGAAACACAGCAGGCGGATTGCACCTGCCGGCCGCATGGGGGCTAACGTGAACCCTAGGTTGGTCCCCGATGGGACCCTCCCAAGGGGCTTGGCGACCCAACGCCGGGGATTGGGAACCACTGAACCCCAGAGGTGGAATCACCCTGCAGGCCCCCGCCACTCCGGCCGCTAGGGGCGCCGCCATTCATTCAAGCGGGAGAGGGAGCAGGGCCTTCCTAGACCCTGATGACCTTCGAAGGCCCCTGCGCCAAAACGGTTGGGCCCTCGCTCCCACTCCTCAGCGCCCTCAGCTCGGCCTACCCCTCTGATCGCCGCACATCCAGCAGGTCGGGCTTGCCGGCCTCCCGGGGGCTAACACTAACTCTAGGTGAGCTCCTGCGGGGCCCCACCCAAGGGCCCGGCGCCGCAGCGGCGGAGGTTGGGGACCCGAGACCCAGCGCCGGACTCACCCTGCAGCCCCCCGCCACCTGGGCCTCTAGGGGGCCCACCGGTCATGTGGGGCGGGAGAACGGGCAGGGCCCTCTGAGCTCCCGGCTACCTTCGAAGGACCCCCCGCCAAATGTTTGGCCCCAGGCTTCCGCTCGCCGGCGCCCTCATTCAGCCCGCCCCTCCACTCACTGCACAGCGTTCATTTCGGGCCTGCCGGCATCCTGCTTGCTAACCCTGACCCTAGGTAGTCCCCGAGAGGCCCCAGACAAGGGGCCTGGGGCTGCAACACTGGGGTTTTGGGACCCCCGAGCCCCAGGGCCAGACTAACACTGCTGCCCCTCCACCACCTGGGCACTAGGGGCGCTGCCGCTCATTCCCGGCGGGAGAACGGGCAGGGCCCTCCGGCACCCGCCGACCTTCGATGGCCCCCGCGCCCCAAAGCGCTTGGGCCCACGTTCCCTCTAGTCAGCGCCCTCACCTCAACCTGCCCCTCCGTTCCAAACACAGCAGGCGGATCGGACCTGCCGGCCTCCTGGGGGCTAACCCTAACCCCAGGTCAGTCCCCGAGGGTCCCCTCCGAAGGGGCCTTGCGCATCCACGCCCGGGATCCTGGACGTCCTAGCCCCAGGGCCGGACACACCCTGAAGCCCCCGCCACCGGGGCCGCTAGGGGCGCCGCCGGTCATTCAGGCGGGAGAACGGGCAGGGCCCTACTAGCCCCTGAGGCTCTTCGAAGGCCCCCACGCCAAAACCTGTGGGCCCACGGTCCCGCTTGCCAGCTCCGTCCCCTCGGCCCGCCCCTCCGCGAGCCACACAGCCAGGGGATTGGGCCTGATGGCCTCCTGGGGGCTCACGCAAACCCTAGGTGGGTCCCCAAGGGGACCATCCCAAGGGTTTTGGCTCCCCAACGCCGGGAATTGGGAACCTCCAAACCCCAGCGCTGGACTCACCCTGCAGCCCCACGCCACCAGGGCCACTAGGAGCGCTGCCGGTCATTAAGGGGGGGAGAACGGGTAAGGCCCTTCGAATTACCAGGGAGCTTCGAAGGCCCCTGCGCCTAAACACTTGGGCCCAAGCTCCGCTCTCCAGCGCCCTCCCCTCCGGCCGCCCCCCCCCCCCCCCCCCGCTCGCCACACCGCCCCTGGATCCTGCCTGCCGGCCTCCTGGGGGCTAATCCTAACCCTTGTTCGGCACCCGAGGGGCCACTCCCAAGGGGCCTGGCACCGCAACGCCGGGGATTGGGACCCCTGAGCCCCAGCGCTGGACTCACCCTCTGCCCCACCGCCACCCAGGCCGTTATTGGCGCCGCCGGTCATTCAGAGTGGGAGGACGTGCAGGCACTCCGAGCCCCTGATGACTTTCGAAGGCCCCCCGCGCCAAAACGCTTGGGCCCACGTTCCCACTCTTCAGCGCCCTCAGCTCGGCCTGCCCCTCCGTTCGCCGCACCTCCAGCAGATCGGGCTTGCGGGAGTCCTGGGGGCCAACCCTAACTCTAGGTGGGCTCCTGAGGGGCCCCACCCAAGGGGCCTGGCGCCCCAACGCCAGGGATTGAGGACCTGAGACCAAGCGCCGGGCTTTACCCCCAGCCCCCCGCCACCTGGGCCGCTAGGGAGCCCGCCGGTCATTCAGGGCGTGAGAACGGGCAGGGCCCTCTGTGCCCCAGGCAACCTTCGAAGGCCCCCCCACGCCAAAACGGTTGGGCCTACGCTCCCACTCCTCAGCGCCCTCAGCTCGGCCTACCCCTCTGCTCGCCGCATATCCAGCAGGTCGGGCTTGCCGGCCTCCCGGGGGCTAACACTAACTCTAGGTGGGCTCCTGAGGGGCCCCACACAAGGTGCCTGGCGCCGCAGCGGCGGAGGTTGGGGACCCGAGACCCAGCTCCGGACTCACCCTGCAGCCCCCCGCCACCTGGGCCTCTAGGGGGCCCACCGGTCATACGGGGCGGGAGAAGGGGCAGGGCCCTCCTAGCCCCTGAGGATCTTCGAAGTCCCCCGCGCCAAAACCTGTGGGCCCACGGTCCCGCTCGCCAGCTCCGTCCCCTCGGCCCGCCCCACCGCGTGCCACACAGCCAGGGGATTGGGCCTGACGGGCTCCTGGGGGCTAACCCTAACCCTTGTTGGTCCCCGAGGGGCCCCTCCCAAGGGGCCTTGCGCTGCCACGCCCGGGATCCTGGACATCCTAGCCCCAGGGCCGGACACACCCTGAAGCCCCCGCCACCCGGGCCGCTAGGGGCGCCGCCGGTCATTCAGGCGGGAGAAGGGGCAGGGCCCTCCTAGCCCCTGAGGATCTTCGAAGGCCCCCACGCCAAAACCTGTGGGCCCACGGTCCCACTCGCCAGCTCCATCCACTCGGCCCGCCCCACCGCGTGCCACACAGCCAGGGGATTGGGCCTGACGGCCTCCTGGGGGCTAACGCAAACCCTAGGTGGGTCCCCGAGGGGCCCATCCCAAGGATCCTGGCACCCCAACGATGGGGATTGGGAACCTCCAAACCCCAGCGCTGGACTCACCCTGCAGCCCCCCGCCAACCGGGCCGCTAGGGGCGCCGCCGGTCATTCGGGGGGGAGAACAGGTAGGGCCCTCTGAGCCCCCGGGGAGCCTCGAAGACCCCCTGCGCCAAAACACTTGGGCCCACGCTCCTGCTCTCCAGCGCCCTCCCCTCGGCCCGCCCCCCGGCTCGCCACACCGCCGGTGGATCCTGCCTGCCGGCGTCCTGGGGGCTAATCCTAACCCTAGGTTGGCCCCCGAGGGGCCCCTCCCAAGGGTCCTGGCACCGCAACTCCGGGCATTGGGGACCCCCGAGCCCCAGGGCAAGACTAACACTGCTGCCTCTCCACCACCTGGGCCACTAGGGGCGCTGCCGCTCATTCAGGGCTGGAGAAAGGGCAGGGCCCTCTGAGCCCCCACCGACCTTCGATGGCCCCCCGCCCCAAAGCGCTTGGGCCCATGTTCCCACTAGTCAGCGCCCTCACCTCAACCGGCCCCTCCGCTCGAAAGACAGCAGGCGGATCGGACCTGCCGGCCACCTGGGGGTAACCTTAACCCTAGGGCGGTCCCGGAGTGGCCCCTCCCAAGGGGTCTTGCGCGGCCATGCCGGGGATCCTGGACGTCCTAGCCCCAGGGCCGGACTCACCCTGCAGCCCCCTGGCACCCGGGCTGCTAGGGGCGCCGCTGGTCATTCAGGCGGAAGAAGGGACAGGGCCCTCCGAGCCCCCAACCTCCTTAGAAGGCCCCGCGCCAAAACCTGTGGGCCCACGGTCCCGCTCGCCAGCTCCCTCCCCTCGGTCCGCCCCACTGCGAGCCACACAGCCAGGGGATTGGGCCTGAAGGCCTCCTGGGGGCTAACCCAAACCCTAGGTGGGTCCCCGAGGGGCCCATCCCAAGGGGCTTGGCGCCCCAACGCCAGGGATTGGGAACCTCCAAACCCCAGCGGTGGACTCACCCTGCAGCCCCCCGACACCCAGGCCGCTAGGGGCGCCGCCGGTCATTCAGCGGGGCTGAAAGGGTAGGGCCCTCCGAGCCCCCGGGGAGCTTCGAAGGCCCCCTGCGCCAAAACACTTGGGGCCATGCTCTGCTCTCCAGCGCCCTCCCCTCCGGCCGCACACCCCCCCCACCACAACCCCCCCCCCCCAGCCACACTGCCGGTGGATCCTTCCTTCCGGCCTCCTGGGGGCTACTCCTAACCCTTGTTCTGCCCCGAGGGGCCCCTCCCAAGGAGCCTGGCACCGCAACGCCAGGGGGATTGGGACCCCCGAGCCCCAGCGCTGGATTCACCCTTCGCCCCACCGCCACACAGGCCATTATTGGCGCCGCCGGTCATTCAGAGCGGGAGAACGTGCAGGGCACTCTGAGCCCCTGACGACTTTGAAGGCACCCCGCGCCAAAACGCTTGGGCCCACGCTCCCAGTCCTCAGCGAACTCATCTTGGGCTGCCCCTCTGCTCGCTGCACATCCAGCAGGTCGGGCTTGCGGGCCTCCCTGGGGCTAACACTAACTCTAGGTGGGCTCCTGAGGGCCCCACCCAAGGTGCCTGGCACCACAGCAGCTGAGGTTGGGGACCCAAGACCCAGCGTCATACTCACTCTGCAGCCCGACGCCACCTGGGCCTCTAGGGGGCCCACCGGTCATACGGGGCAGGAGAAGGGGCAGGGCCCTCCTAGCCCCTGAGGATCCTCAAAGTCCCCCACGCCAAAACCTGTGGGCCCATGGTCCTGCTCGCCAGCTCAGTCCCCTCGGCCCGCCCCACCGCACGCCACACAGCCAGAGGATTGGGCCTAACGGCCTCCTGGGGGCTAAGGCAAACCGTAGGAGGGTCTGCACCTCAGGAAAACAGCTTCTGTTGGAAGCCGGCTGTTAGCCAAAGGGGTCTCAGGGCCGTCGGCCTCGGGTGTCCCTCAGGCTCCCAAAAGCACAGGGACGAGGTGAGGGGCTTAGACCATGCCTGGGCAATGTTGTCTCTTACACCTGGGTGTGTGGCATTTTGTTTACCTGGCTACCCCCACTTGGGATAGGTTTTCCACAGCAAGAGCATATTGCGCTTAGGAAGCCGTTTTTGCCCCAGGGGGTCTCCGGGCTGGGTTCCTTCGGGTTGAACTCCTGCTAGCAAAACCGCCAGGATGAGGGAAGGGCTCAGAAAGTGCCTGGGCCCTGTGGTCTCTTACAGGTCAGTGTATGGCATTTCCTTAACCTTTGCCAAAGGCACTTGGGAGCATGTCTACACGTGAAGAAAGAGTTTTTCGTGGAAAGCCGGTTTTTGTCAAACGGGTCCCAGTGCTGTGCTCCTCTCTTTCCCTCCTACTGCCAGAAGCCAAGTGACGATGGGAGGGCTTAGCACATGGCTGGGCACTGTGGTTTCTTCCAGAGAAGTGGATGGCATTTGCTTTACCTTGCCACAACCACTTGGGATAGGGTCCGCACCTCAGGAAAACTGTTTCCGTTGGAAGCCGGCTGTTTACCAAACGGGTCTCAGGGCCGTGGGCCTCGGGTGTTCCTCAGGCTCTCTAAAGCACAGGGACGAGGTGAGGGGCTTAGACCATGCCTGGACAATGTTGTCTCTTACACCTGGGTGTGTGGCATTTTGTTTACCTAGCTACCCCCACTTGGGATAGGTTTTCCACAGCAAGAGCATATTGCTCGTCGGAAGCCTTTTTTGCCCCAGGGGGTCTCCGGGCTGGGTTGGTTGGGGTTGAACTCCTGCTAGCAAAACCGCCGGGTTGAGGGAAGGGCTCAGACGGTGCCTGGGCACTGTGGTCTCTTACAGGTCAGTGTATGGCATTTCCTTCACCTTGCCACAGGCACTTGGGAGCATGTCTGCACATGAAGAAAGACTTTTTGGTGGGAATCCGGTTTTTGTCAAACGGGTCCCAGTGTTGTGCTCCTCTTTTTCCCTCCTGGTGCCAGAAGCCCAGTGACAATGGGAGGGCTTAGCACATGGCTGGCCACTGTGGTTTCTTCCAGAGAAGTGGATGGCATTTGCTTTACCTTGCCACAACCACTTGTGATAGGGTCCGCACCTCAGGAAAACTGTTTCCTTTGGAAGCCGGCTGTTTCCAAACGGGTCTCAGGGCCGTGGGCCTCGGGTGTCCCTCCGGCTTCCCAAAGCACAGGGACGAGGTGAGGGGCTTAGATCATGCCTGGGCAATGTTGTCTCTTACACCTGGGTGTGTGGCATTTTGTTTACCTGGCTACCCCCACTTGGGATAGGTTTTCCACAGCAAGAGCATATTGCTCATAGGAAGCCGTTTTTGCCCCAGGGGGTCTCCTAGCTGGTTTCGTTGGGGTTGAACTCTTGCTAGCAAAACCGTCCGGAGGAGGGAAGGGCTCAGACGGTGCCTGGACCCTGAGGTCTCTTACAGGTCAGTTTATGGCATTTCCTTCACCTTGCCACAGGCACTTGGGAGCATGTCTGCACGTGAAGAAAGACTCTTTCTTGGGAAGCCGGTTTTTGTCAAACGGGTCCCAGTGCTGTGCACCTCTCTTTTCCCTCCTGCTGCCAGAAGCCGAGTGATGATGGGAGGGCTTAGCACATGGCTGGGCACTGTGGTTTCTTCCAGAGAAGTGGATGGCATTTGCTTTACCTTGCCACAACCACTTGTGATAGGGTCCGCACCACAGGAAAACTGTTTCCGTTGGAAGTCGGCTTTTTCCCAATCGGGTCTCAGGGCCATGGGCCTCGGGTGTCCCTCAGGCTCCCAAAAGCACAGGGACGAGTTGAGGGGCTTAGACCATGCCTGGGCAATGTTGTCTCTTACACCTGGGTGTGTTGCATTTTGTTTACCTGGCTACCCCCACTTGGGATAGGTTTTCCACAGCAAGAGCATATTGCTCATCAAAAGCCGTTTTTGCCCCAGGGGGTCTCCGGGCTGGGTTCCTTCGGGTTGAACTCCTGCTAGCAAAACCGCCAGGATGAGGGAAGGGCTCAGAAAGTGCCTGGGCCCTGTGGTCTCTTACAGGTCAGTGTATGGCATTTCCTTAACCTTTGCCAAAGGCACTTGGGAGCATGTCTACACGTGAAGAAAGAGTTTTTCGTGGAAAGCCGGTTTTTGTCAAACGGGTCCCAGTGCTGTGCTCCTCTCTTTCCCTCCTACTGCCAGAAGCCAAGTGACGATGGGAGGGCTTAGCACATGGCTGGGCACTGTGGTTTCTTCCAGAGAAGTGGATGGCATTTGCTTTACCTTGCCACAACCACTTGGGATAGGGTCCGCACCTCAGGAAAACTGTTTCCGTTGGAAGCCGGCTGTTTACCAAACGGGTCTCAGGGCCGTGGGCCTCGGGTGTTCCTCAGGCTCTCTAAAGCACAGGGACGAGGTGAGGGGCTTAGACCATGCCTGGACAATGTTGTCTCTTACACCTGGGTGTGTGGCATTTTGTTTACCTAGCTACCCCCACTTGGGATAGGTTTTCCACAGCAAGAGCATATTGCTCGTCGGAAGCCTTTTTTGCCCCAGGGGGTCTCCGGGCTGGGTTGGTTGGGGTTGAACTCCTGCTAGCAAAACCGCCGGGTTGAGGGAAGGGCTCAGACGGTGCCTGGGCACTGTGGTCTCTTACAGGTCAGTGTATGGCATTTCCTTCACCTTGCCACAGGCACTTGGGAGCATGTCTGCACATGAAGAAAGACTTTTTGGTGGGAATCCGGTTTTTGTCAAACGGGTCCCAGTGTTGTGCTCCTCTTTTTCCCTCCTGGTGCCAGAAGCCCAGTGACAATGGGAGGGCTTAGCACATGGCTGGCCACTGTGGTTTCTTCCAGAGAAGTGGATGGCATTTGCTTTACCTTGCCACAACCACTTGTGATAGGGTCCGCACCTCAGGAAAACTGTTTCCTTTGGAAGCCGGCTGTTTCCAAACGGGTCTCAGGGCCGTGGGCCTCGGGTGTCCCTCCGGCTTCCCAAAGCACAGGGACGAGGTGAGGGGCTTAGATCATGCCTGGGCAATGTTGTCTCTTACACCTGGGTGTGTGGCATTTTGTTTACCTGGCTACCCCCACTTGGGATAGGTTTTCCACAGCAAGAGCATATTGCTCATAGGAAGCCGTTTTTGCCCCAGGGGGTCTCCTAGCTGGTTTCGTTGGGGTTGAACTCTTGCTAGCAAAACCGTCCGGAGGAGGGAAGGGCTCAGACGGTGCCTGGACCCTGAGGTCTCTTACAGGTCAGTTTATGGCATTTCCTTCACCTTGCCACAGGCACTTGGGAGCATGTCTGCACGTGAAGAAAGACTCTTTCTTGGGAAGCCGGTTTTTGTCAAACGGGTCCCAGTGCTGTGCACCTCTCTTTTCCCTCCTGCTGCCAGAAGCCGAGTGATGATGGGAGGGCTTAGCACATGGCTGGGCACTGTGGTTTCTTCCAGAGAAGTGGATGGCATTTGCTTTACCTTGCCACAACCACTTGTGATAGGGTCCGCACCACAGGAAAACTGTTTCCGTTGGAAGTCGGCTTTTTCCCAATCGGGTCTCAGGGCCATGGGCCTCGGGTGTCCCTCAGGCTCCCAAAAGCACAGGGACGAGTTGAGGGGCTTAGACCATGCCTGGGCAATGTTGTCTCTTACACCTGGGTGTGTTGCATTTTGTTTACCTGGCTACCCCCACTTGGGATAGGTTTTCCACAGCAAGAGCATATTGCTCATCAAAAGCCGTTTTTGCCCCAGGGGGTCTCCGGGCTGGGTTCCTTCGGGTTGAACTCCTGCTAGCAAAACCGCCAGGATGAGGGAAGGGCTCAGAAAGTGCCTGGGCCCTGTGGTCTCTTACAGGTCAGTGTATGACATTTCCTTAACCTTTGCCAAAGGCACTTGGGAGCATGTCTACACGTGAAGAAAGAGTTTTTCGTGGAAAGCCGGTTTTTGTCAAACGGGTCCCAGTGCTGTGCTCCTCTCTTTCCCTCCTACTGCCAGAAGCCAAGTGACGATGGGAGGGCTTAGCACATGGCTGGGCACTGTGGTTTCTTCCAGAGAAGTGGATGGCATTTGCTTTACCTTGCCACAACCACTTGGGATAGGGTCCGCACCTCAGGAAAACTGTTTCCGTTGGAAGCCGGCTGTTTACCAAACGGGTCTCAGGGCCGTGGGCCTCGGGTGTTCCTCAGGCTCTCTAAAGCACAGGGACGAGGTGAGGGGCTTAGACCATGCCTGGACAATGTTGTCTCTTACACCTGGGTGTGTGGCATTTTGTTTACCTAGCTACCCCCACTTGGGATAGGTTTTCCACAGCAAGAGCATATTGCTCGTCGGAAGCCTTTTTTGCCCCAGGGGGTCTCCGGGCTGGGTTGGTTGGGGTTGAACTCCTGCTAGCAAAACCGCCGGGTTGAGGGAAGGGCTCAGACGGTGCCTGGGCACTGTGGTCTCTTACAGGTCAGTGTATGGCATTTCCTTCACCTTGCCACAGGCACTTGGGAGCATGTCTGCACATGAAGAAAGACTTTTTGGTGGGAATCCGGTTTTTGTCAAACGGGTCCCAGTGTTGTGCTCCTCTTTTTCCCTCCTGGTGCCAGAAGCCCAGTGACAATGGGAGGGCTTAGCACATGGCTGGCCACTGTGGTTTCTTCCAGAGAAGTGGATGGCATTTGCTTTACCTTGCCACAACCACTTGTGATAGGGTCCGCACCTCAGGAAAACTGTTTCCTTTGGAAGCCGGCTGTTTCCAAACGGGTCTCAGGGCCGTGGGCCTCGGGTGTCCCTCCGGCTTCCCAAAGCACAGGGACGAGGTGAGGGGCTTAGATCATGCCTGGGCAATGTTGTCTCTTACACCTGGGTGTGTGGCATTTTGTTTACCTGGCTACCCCCACTTGGGATAGGTTTTCCACAGCAAGAGCATATTGCTCATCGGAAGCCGTTTTTGCCCCAGGGGGTCTCCTAGCTGGTTTCGTTGGGGTTGAACTCTTGCTAGCAAAACCGTCCGGAGGAGGGAAGGGCTCAGACGGTGCCTGGACCCTGAGGTCTCTTACAGGTCAGTTTATGGCATTTCCTTCACCTTGCCACAGGCACTTGGGAGCATGTCTGCACGTGAAGAAAGACTCTTTCTTGGGAAGCTGGTTTTTGTCAAACGGGTCCCAGTGCTGTGCACCTCTCTTTTCCCTCCTGCTGCCAGAAGCCGAGTGATGATGGGAGGGCTTAGCACATGGCTGGGCACTGTGGTTTCTTCCAGAGAAGTGGATGGCATTTGCTTTACCTTGCCACAACCACTTGTGATAGGGTCCGCACCACAGGAAAACTGTTTCCGTTGGAAGTCGGCTTTTTCCCAATCGGGTCTCAGGGCCATGGGCCTCGGGTGTCCCTCAGGCTCCCAAAAGCACAGGGACGAGTTGAGGGGCTTAGACCATGCCTGGGCAATGTTGTCTCTTACACCTGGGTGTGTTGCATTTTGTTTACCTGGCTACCCCCACTTGGGATAGGTTTTCCACAGCAAGAGCATATTGCTCATCAAAAGCCGTTTTTGCCCCAGGGGGTCTCCGGGCTGGGTTCCTTCGGGTTGAACTCCTGCTAGCAAAACCGCCAGGATGAGGGAAGGGCTCAGAAAGTGCCTGGGCCCTGTGGTCTCTTACAGGTCAGTGTATGGCATTTCCTTAACCTTTGCCAAAGGCACTTGGGAGCATGTCTACACGTGAAGAAAGAGTTTTTCGTGGAAAGCCGGTTTTTGTCAAACGGGTCCCAGTGCTGTGCTCCTCTCTTTCCCTCCTACTGCCAGAAGCCAAGTGACGATGGGAGGGCTTAGCACATGGCTGGGCACTGTGGTTTCTTCCAGAGAAGTGGATGGCATTTGCTTTACCTTGCCACAACCACTTGGGATAGGGTCCGCACCTCAGGAAAACTGTTTCCGTTGGAAGCCGGCTGTTTACCAAACGGGTCTCAGGGCCGTGGGCCTCGGGTGTTCCTCAGGCTCTCTAAAGCACAGGGACGAGGTGAGGGGCTTAGACCATGCCTGGACAATGTTGTCTCTTACACCTGGGTGTGTGGCATTTTGTTTACCTAGCTACCCCCACTTGGGATAGGTTTTCCACAGCAAGAGCATATTGCTCGTCGGAAGCCTTTTTTGCCCCAGGGGGTCTCCGGGCTGGGTTGGTTGGGGTTGAACTCCTGCTAGCAAAACCGCCGGGTTGAGGGAAGGGCTCAGACGGTGCCTGGGCACTGTGGTCTCTTACAGGTCAGTGTATGGCATTTCCTTCACCTTGCCACAGGCACTTGGGAGCATGTCTGCACATGAAGAAAGACTTTTTGGTGGGAATCCGGTTTTTGTCAAACGGGTCCCAGTGTTGTGCTCCTCTTTTTCCCTCCTGGTGCCAGAAGCCCAGTGACAATGGGAGGGCTTAGCACATGGCTGGCCACTGTGGTTTCTTCCAGAGAAGTGGATGGCATTTGCTTTACCTTGCCACAACCACTTGTGATAGGGTCCGCACCTCAGGAAAACTGTTTCCTTTGGAAGCCGGCTGTTTCCAAACGGGTCTCAGGGCCGTGGGCCTCGGGTGTCCCTCCGGCTTCCCAAAGCACAGGGACGAGGTGAGGGGCTTAGATCATGCCTGGGCAATGTTGTCTCTTACACCTGGGTGTGTGGCATTTTGTTTACCTGGCTACCCCCACTTGGGATAGGTTTTCCACAGCAAGAGCATATTGCTCATAGGAAGCCGTTTTTGCCCCAGGGGGTCTCCTAGCTGGTTTCGTTGGGGTTGAACTCTTGCTAGCAAAACCGTCCGGAGGAGGGAAGGGCTCAGACGGTGCCTGGACCCTGAGGTCTCTTACAGGTCAGTTTATGGCATTTCCTTCACCTTGCCACAGGCACTTGGGAGCATGTCTGCACGTGAAGAAAGACTCTTTCTTGGGAAGCCGGTTTTTGTCAAACGGGTCCCAGTGCTGTGCACCTCTCTTTTCCCTCCTGCTGCCAGAAGCCGAGTGATGATGGGAGGGCTTAGCACATGGCTGGGCACTGTGGTTTCTTCCAGAGAAGTGGATGGCATTTGCTTTACCTTGCCACAACCACTTGTGATAGGGTCCGCACCACAGGAAAACTGTTTCCGTTGGAAGTCGGCTTTTTCCCAATCGGGTCTCAGGGCCATGGGCCTCGGGTGTCCCTCAGGCTCCCAAAAGCACAGGGACGAGTTGAGGGGCTTAGACCATGCCTGGGCAATGTTGTCTCTTACACCTGGGTGTGTTGCATTTTGTTTACCTGGCTACCCCCACTTGGGATAGGTTTTCCACAGCAAGAGCATATTGCTCATCAAAAGCCGTTTTTGCCCCAGGGGGTCTCCGGGCTGGGTTCCTTCGGGTTGAACTCCTGCTAGCAAAACCGCCAGGATGAGGGAAGGGCTCAGAAAGTGCCTGGGCCCTGTGGTCTCTTACAGGTCAGTGTATGGCATTTCCTTAACCTTTGCCAAAGGCACTTGGGAGCATGTCTACACGTGAAGAAAGAGTTTTTCGTGGAAAGCCGGTTTTTGTCAAACGGGTCCCAGTGCTGTGCTCCTCTCTTTCCCTCCTACTGCCAGAAGCCAAGTGACGATGGGAGGGCTTAGCACATGGCTGGGCACTGTGGTTTCTTCCAGAGAAGTGGATGGCATTTGCTTTACCTTGCCACAACCACTTGGGATAGGGTCCGCACCTCAGGAAAACTGTTTCCGTTGGAAGCCGGCTGTTTACCAAACGGGTCTCAGGGCCGTGGGCCTCGGGTGTTCCTCAGGCTCTCTAAAGCACAGGGACGAGGTGAGGGGCTTAGACCATGCCTGGACAATGTTGTCTCTTACACCTGGGTGTGTGGCATTTTGTTTACCTAGCTACCCCCACTTGGGATAGGTTTTCCACAGCAAGAGCATATTGCTCGTCGGAAGCCTTTTTTGCCCCAGGGGGTCTCCGGGCTGGGTTGGTTGGGGTTGAACTCCTGCTAGCAAAACCGCCGGGTTGAGGGAAGGGCTCAGACGGTGCCTGGGCACTGTGGTCTCTTACAGGTCAGTGTATGGCATTTCCTTCACCTTGCCACAGGCACTTGGGAGCATGTCTGCACATGAAGAAAGACTTTTTGGTGGGAATCCGGTTTTTGTCAAACGGGTCCCAGTGTTGTGCTCCTCTTTTTCCCTCCTGGTGCCAGAAGCCCAGTGACAATGGGAGGGCTTAGCACATGGCTGGCCACTGTGGTTTCTTCCAGAGAAGTGGATGGCATTTGCTTTACCTTGCCACAACCACTTGTGATAGGGTCCGCACCTCAGGAAAACTGTTTCCTTTGGAAGCCGGCTGTTTCCAAACGGGTCTCAGGGCCGTGGGCCTCGGGTGTCCCTCCGGCTTCCCAAAGCACAGGGACGAGGTGAGGGGCTTAGATCATGCCTGGGCAATGTTGTCTCTTACACCTGGGTGTGTGGCATTTTGTTTACCTGGCTACCCCCACTTGGGATAGGTTTTCCACAGCAAGAGCATATTGCTCATAGGAAGCCGTTTTTGCCCCAGGGGGTCTCCTAGCTGGTTTCGTTGGGGTTGAACTCTTGCTAGCAAAACCGTCCGGAGGAGGGAAGGGCTCAGACGGTGCCTGGACCCTGAGGTCTCTTACAGGTCAGTTTATGGCATTTCCTTCACCTTGCCACAGGCACTTGGGAGCATGTCTGCACGTGAAGAAAGACTCTTTCTTGGGAAGCCGGTTTTTGTCAAACGGGTCCCAGTGCTGTGCACCTCTCTTTTCCCTCCTGCTGCCAGAAGCCGAGTGATGATGGGAGGGCTTAGCACATGGCTGGGCACTGTGGTTTCTTCCAGAGAAGTGGATGGCATTTGCTTTACCTTGCCACAACCACTTGTGATAGGGTCCGCACCACAGGAAAACTGTTTCCGTTGGAAGTCGGCTTTTTCCCAATCGGGTCTCAGGGCCATGGGCCTCGGGTGTCCCTCAGGCTCCCAAAAGCACAGGGACGAGTTGAGGGGCTTAGACCATGCCTGGGCAATGTTGTCTCTTACACCTGGGTGTGTTGCATTTTGTTTACCTGGCTACCCCCACTTGGGATAGGTTTTCCACAGCAAGAGCATATTGCTCATCAAAAGCCGTTTTTGCCCCAGGGGGTCTCCGGGCTGGGTTCCTTCGGGTTGAACTCCTGCTAGCAAAACCGCCAGGATGAGGGAAGGGCTCAGAAAGTGCCTGGGCCCTGTGGTCTCTTACAGGTCAGTGTATGGCATTTCCTTAACCTTTGCCAAAGGCACTTGGGAGCATGTCTACACGTGAAGAAAGAGTTTTTCGTGGAAAGCCGGTTTTTGTCAAACGGGTCCCAGTGCTGTGCTCCTCTCTTTCCCTCCTACTGCCAGAAGCCAAGTGACGATGGGAGGGCTTAGCACATGGCTGGGCACTGTGGTTTCTTCCAGAGAAGTGGATGGCATTTGCTTTACCTTGCCACAACCACTTGGGATAGGGTCCGCACCTCAGGAAAACTGTTTCCGTTGGAAGCCGGCTGTTTACCAAACGGGTCTCAGGGCCGTGGGCCTCGGGTGTTCCTCAGGCTCTCTAAAGCACAGGGACGAGGTGAGGGGCTTAGACCATGCCTGGACAATGTTGTCTCTTACACCTGGGTGTGTGGCATTTTGTTTACCTAGCTACCCCCACTTGGGATAGGTTTTCCACAGCAAGAGCATATTGCTCGTCGGAAGCCTTTTTTGCCCCAGGGGGTCTCCGGGCTGGGTTGGTTGGGGTTGAACTCCTGCTAGCAAAACCGCCGGGTTGAGGGAAGGGCTCAGACGGTGCCTGGGCACTGTGGTCTCTTACAGGTCAGTGTATGGCATTTCCTTCACCTTGCCACAGGCACTTGGGAGCATGTCTGCACATGAAGAAAGACTTTTTGGTGGGAATCCGGTTTTTGTCAAACGGGTCCCAGTGTTGTGCTCCTCTTTTTCCCTCCTGGTGCCAGAAGCCCAGTGACAATGGGAGGGCTTAGCACATGGCTGGCCACTGTGGTTTCTTCCAGAGAAGTGGATGGCATTTGCTTTACCTTGCCACAACCACTTGTGATAGGGTCCGCACCTCAGGAAAACTGTTTCCTTTGGAAGCCGGCTGTTTCCAAACGGGTCTCAGGGCCGTGGGCCTCGGGTGTCCCTCCGGCTTCCCAAAGCACAGGGACGAGGTGAGGGGCTTAGATCATGCCTGGGCAATGTTGTCTCTTACACCTGGGTGTGTGGCATTTTGTTTACCTGGCTACCCCCACTTGGGATAGGTTTTCCACAGCAAGAGCATATTGCTCATAGGAAGCCGTTTTTGCCCCAGGGGGTCTCCTAGCTGGTTTCGTTGGGGTTGAACTCTTGCTAGCAAAACCGTCCGGAGGAGGGAAGGGCTCAGACGGTGCCTGGACCCTGAGGTCTCTTACAGGTCAGTTTATGGCATTTCCTTCACCTTGCCACAGGCACTTGGGAGCATGTCTGCACGTGAAGAAAGACTCTTTCTTGGGAAGCTGGTTTTTGTCAAACGGGTCCCAGTGCTGTGCACCTCTCTTTTCCCTCCTGCTGCCAGAAGCCGAGTGATGATGGGAGGGCTTAGCACATGGCTGGGCACTGTGGTTTCTTCCAGAGAAGTGGATGGCATTTGCTTTACCTTGCCACAACCACTTGTGATAGGGTCCGCACCACAGGAAAACTGTTTCCGTTGGAAGTCGGCTTTTTCCCAATCGGGTCTCAGGGCCATGGGCCTCGGGTGTCCCTCAGGCTCCCAAAAGCACAGGGACGAGTTGAGGGGCTTAGACCATGCCTGGGCAATGTTGTCTCTTACACCTGGGTGTGTTGCATTTTGTTTACCTGGCTACCCCCACTTGGGATAGGTTTTCCACAGCAAGAGCATATTGCTCATCAAAAGCCGTTTTTGCCCCAGGGGGTCTCCGGGCTGGGTTCCTTCGGGTTGAACTCCTGCTAGCAAAACCGCCAGGATGAGGGAAGGGCTCAGAAAGTGCCTGGGCCCTGTGGTCTCTTACAGGTCAGTGTATGGCATTTCCTTAACCTTTGCCAAAGGCACTTGGGAGCATGTCTACACGTGAAGAAAGAGTTTTTCGTGGAAAGCCGGTTTTTGTCAAACGGGTCCCAGTGCTGTGCTCCTCTCTTTCCCTCCTACTGCCAGAAGCCAAGTGACGATGGGAGGGCTTAGCACATGGCTGGGCACTGTGGTTTCTTCCAGAGAAGTGGATGGCATTTGCTTTACCTTGCCACAACCACTTGGGATAGGGTCCGCACCTCAGGAAAACTGTTTCCGTTGGAAGCCGGCTGTTTACCAAACGGGTCTCAGGGCCGTGGGCCTCGGGTGTTCCTCAGGCTCTCTAAAGCACAGGGACGAGGTGAGGGGCTTAGACCATGCCTGGACAATGTTGTCTCTTACACCTGGGTGTGTGGCATTTTGTTTACCTAGCTACCCCCACTTGGGATAGGTTTTCCACAGCAAGAGCATATTGCTCGTCGGAAGCCTTTTTTGCCCCAGGGGGTCTCCGGGCTGGGTTGGTTGGGGTTGAACTCCTGCTAGCAAAACCGCCGGGTTGAGGGAAGGGCTCAGACGGTGCCTGGGCACTGTGGTCTCTTACAGGTCAGTGTATGGCATTTCCTTCACCTTGCCACAGGCACTTGGGAGCATGTCTGCACATGAAGAAAGACTTTTTGGTGGGAATCCGGTTTTTGTCAAACGGGTCCCAGTGTTGTGCTCCTCTTTTTCCCTCCTGGTGCCAGAAGCCCAGTGACAATGGGAGGGCTTAGCACATGGCTGGCCACTGTGGTTTCTTCCAGAGAAGTGGATGGCATTTGCTTTACCTTGCCACAACCACTTGTGATAGGGTCCGCACCTCAGGAAAACTGTTTCCTTTGGAAGCCGGCTGTTTCCAAACGGGTCTCAGGGCCGTGGGCCTCGGGTGTCCCTCCGGCTTCCCAAAGCACAGGGACGAGGTGAGGGGCTTAGATCATGCCTGGGCAATGTTGTCTCTTACACCTGGGTGTGTGGCATTTTGTTTACCTGGCTACCCCCACTTGGGATAGGTTTTCCACAGCAAGAGCATATTGCTCATCGGAAGCCGTTTTTGCCCCAGGGGGTCTCCTAGCTGGTTTCGTTGGGGTTGAACTCTTGCTAGCAAAACCGTCCGGAGGAGGGAAGGGCTCAGACGGTGCCTGGACCCTGAGGTCTCTTACAGGTCAGTTTATGGCATTTCCTTCACCTTGCCACAGGCACTTGGGAGCATGTCTGCTCGTGAAGAAAGACTTTTTCTTGGGAAGCCGGTTTTTGTCAAACGGGTCCCAGTGCTGTGCACCTCTCTTTTCCCTCCTGCTGCCAGAAGCCGAGTGACGATGGGAGGGCTTAGCACATGGCTGGGCACTGTGGTTTCTTCCAGAGAAGTGGATGGCATTTGCTTTACCTTGCCACAACCACTTGTGATAGGGTCCGCACCACAGGAAAACTGTTTCCGTTGGAAGTCGGCTTTTTCCCAATCGGGTCTCAGGGCCATGGGCCTCGGGTGTCCCTCAGGCTCCCAAAAGCACAGGGACGAGTTGAGGGGCTTAGACCATGCCTGGGCAATGTTGTCTCTTACACCTGGGTGTGTGGCATTTTGTTTACCTGGCTACCCCCACTTGGGTAGGTTTTCCACAGCAAGAGCATATTGCTCATCAAAAGCCGTTTTTGCCCCAGGGGGTCTCCGGGCTGGGTTCCTTCGGGCGAATGCTGCTAGCAAAACCGCCGGGATGAGGGAAGGGCTCAGACGGTGTCTGGGCCCTGTGGACTCTTACAGGTCAGTGTATGGCATTTCCTTCACCTTGCCACAGGCACTTGGGAGCATGTCTGCACGTGAAGAAAGCCTTTTTGGTGGGACGCTGGTTTTTGTCAAACGGGTCCCAGTGCTGTGCTCCTCTCTTTTCCCTCCTGCTACCAGAAGCCCAGTGACGATGGGAGGGCTTAGCACATGGCTGGGCACTGTGGTTACTTCCAGAGAAGTGGATGGCATTTGCTTTACCTTGCCACAACCACTTGGGATAGGGTCCGCACCTCAGGAAAACTGTTTCCGTTGGAAGCCGGCTTTTTGCCAAACGGGTCTCAGGACCGGGGGCCTCGGGTGTTCCTCAGGCTCCCCAAAGCACAGGGACGAGGTGAGGGGCTTAGACCATGCCTGGGCAATGTTGTCTCTTACACCTGGGTGTGTGGCATTTTGTTTACCTGTCTACCCCCACTTGGGATAGGTATTCCACAGCAAGAGCATATTGCTCCTAGGAATCCGTTTATGCCCCAGGGGGTCTCCGGGTGGGTTTGTTGGGGTTGAACTCCTGCTAGCAAAACCGCCAGGAGGAGGGAAGGGCTCAGATGGTGCCTGGGCCCTGTGGTCTCTTACAGGTCAGTGTATGGCATTTCCTTCACCTTGCCACAGGCACTTGGGAGCATGTCTGCACGTGAAGAAAGACTTTTTGGTGCGAAGCCGGTTTTTGTCAAACGGGTCCCAGTGCTGTGCTCCTCTCTTTTCCCTCCTGCTGCCAGAAGCCTGTGACGATGGGAGGGCTTAGCACATGGCTGGGCACTGTGGTTTCTTCCAGAGAAGTGGAGGGCATTTGCTTTACCTTGCCACAACCACCTGTGATAGGGTCCGCACCTCAGGAAACTGTTACCGTTGGAAGCCGGGTGTTTGCCAAACGGGTCTCAGGTCCGTGGGCCTCGGGTGTCTCTCAGGCTCCCAAAAGCACAGGGACGAGGTGAGGGGCTTAGACCATGCCTGGGCAATGTTGTCTCTTACACCTGGGTGTGTGGCATTTTGTTTCCCAGGCTACCCCCACTTGGGATAGGTTTTCCACAGCAAGAGCATATTGCTCGTCGGAAGCCGTTTTTGGCCCAGGGGGTCTCCGGGCTGTGTTCGTTGCAGTGGAACTCCTGCTAGCAAACCGCCGGGATGAGGGAAGGGCTCAGACGTTGCCTGGGCCCTGAGGTCTGTTACAGGTCAGTGTATGGCATTTCCTTCACCTTGCCACAGGCACTTGGGAGCATGTCTGCACGTGAAGAAAGACTTTTTGGTGGGAAGCTGGTTTTTGTCAAACGGGTCGCAGTGCTGTGCTCCTCTCTTTTCCCTCCTGGTGCCAGAAGCCCAGTGAGGATGGGAGGGCTTATCACATGGCTGGGCACAGTGGTTTCTTCCAGAGAAGTGGAGGGCATTTGCTTTACCTTGCCACAACCACTTGGGATAGGGTCCGCACCTCAGGAAAACTGTTTCCGTTGGAAGCCGGCTGTTTGCCAAACGGGTCTCAGGGCCGTGGGCCTCGGGTGTTCCTCAGGCTCTCAAAAGCACAGGGACGAGGTGAGGGGCTTAGACCATTCCTGGACAATGTTGTCTCTTACACCTGGGTGTGTGGCATTTTGTTTACCTAGCTACCCCCACTTGGGATAGGTTTTCCACAGCAAGAGCATATTGCTCGTCGGAAGCCTTTTTTGCCCCAGGGGGTCTCCGGGCTGGGTTCGTTGGGGTTGAACTCCTGCTAGCAAAACCGCCGGGTTGAGGGAAGGGCTCACACGGTGCCTGGGCACTGTGGTCTCTTACAGGTCAGTGTATGGCATTTCCTTCACCTTGCCACAGGCACTTGGGAGCATGTCTGCACACGAAGAAAGACTTTTTGGTGGGAATCCGGTTTTTGTCAAACGGGTCCAGTGTTGTGCTCCTCTTTTTCCCTCCTGGTGCCAGAAGCCCAGTGACAATGGGAGGGCTTAGCACATGGCTGGGCATTGTGGTTTCTTCCAGAGAAGTTAAGGGCATTTGCTTTACCTTGCCACAACCACTTGGGATAGGGTCCGCACCTCAGGAAAACTGTTTCCGTTGGAAGCTGGCTTTTTGCCAAACGGGTCTCAGGGCCGTGGGCCTCGGGTGTCCCTCAGGCTCCCAAAAGCACAGGGACGAGGTGAGGGGCTTAGACCATGCCTAGGCCATGTTGTCTCTTACACCTGGGTGTGTGGCATTTTGTTTACCTGTCTACCCCCACTTGAGATAGGTTTTTCATAGCAAGAGCATATTGCTCCTCGGAAGCCTTTTTTGCCCCAGGGGGTCTCCGGGCTGAGTTCGTTGGGGTTGAACTACTGCTAGCAAATCCGCCGGGATGAGGGAAGGGCTCAGACGGTGCCTGGGCAATGTGGTCTCTTACCCGAATCGTACCCTAACTAGAACCCAAACAATATACCCTGACCCTAACCCTAACCCTGAAACTGAACCCTAACCCTAACCCTAACCCTAACCCTAACCCTAACCTTAACCCCTAACAATAACCCTAACCCGAACCCTAACCCTAACCCGACCCTAACCCTAACCCTAACCCTAACCTGAACCCTAACCCTAACCATAACCCGAACCTGAACCCTAAACGTAACCCGAAACCTAACCCTATCCTGAAACCGATCCCTAACCCAAACCCTACCCCTAACCCTAACCCGAATCTGAATTCAAACCCTAAACCTAACCTAAACCTAACCCTAAACCTAACCCTAATCCGAACCCTATGAGCAACCCTAACCCGAACCCAAACCCTAACCTCCACCTTAACCCTAACCGTAACTCTAACCCGTACTCTAACCCGAACCCTAACCCGAACCCAAACCGTAACCCTAACCCTAACGCGAACTCGAACCCTAACCCTAACCCTAACCCGACCCTTACCCCAACCCTATCCCTAACCCTAACCCTAACCCTAACCCTAACCCTAACCCACAAAAAAACCTAACCATAAACTTAACCTGAACCCTAACCCTAACCCGAATACGAAACCTAACCCTAACCCTAAACCTAACCCGAACCCAAACCCTAAACCTAACCCTAACCCTAACCCGAAACGCATCCCTAACCCTAACCCTAACCCTAACCCTAACGCTAAACCGAAACCTAACCCTAACTCTAACCCGAGCCCAAACACTAACCCTAACCCTAATCCTAACCGTAACCCTAACCCTAATCTGAAAACTCACCCTACCCTAACCCGAATCTGAAGCCGAAACTGAATCCTAACCCTAACCCTAAACCGAACCCAAATCCTAACCCCAACCCTAACCCTAACCGGAACCCGAACCCGAACCCTAACCCTAACCCTAACCCTAACCCTAACCCGAACCCGAACCCGAACCCTAACCCTAAGCTAACCGTAACCCTAACCCGAAACCTAACCCTAACCCTAACACGAATCTGAATCCAAACCCTAACCCTAACCCGAAACCTAACACTAACCCTAACTCTAACCCGAACCCGAACCTGAACCCGAAACCGAACCCGAACCTGAACCCGAACCGTAACCCGAAACCTAACCCTATCCCGAACCCGAACCCTAACCGTAACCCTAAACCGAACAATAACCCTACCCTAACCCTAACCCTAACCCGAATCCGAATCCGAACCCTAAACCTAACCCAAACCTAACCCTAACCCTAACCCTAACCCTAACGCTAATCCGAACCCTAACCTAACCCTAACCCGAGCCCGAACACTAACCCTAACCCTAACCCTAAACCTATCCCTAACCTAAACCCTAACCCTAACCCTAAACCTAACCCGAAACCGAACCCTAACCCTAACCCGAAACCTAACCCTAACCCTAACCCTAACCCTAACCCGAAACATAACTGTAACCCGAACCCTAACCCGACCATTACCCCAAACCTATCCCTAATCTGAACCCTAACACTAACCCTAACCCTAACCCTAACCCGAAACCTAACCCTATCCCGAACCCGAACCCTAACCCGAACCCTAAACCTAACCCTAACCCGAACCCTAACCCTAACCCTAACCCTAACCCGAATCCGAATCCAAACCCTAAACCTAACCGAAACCTAACCCTAACCCTAACCCTAAACCGAACCCTAACAGGAACCCTAACGGGAACCCAAACCCTAACCTCAACCTTAACCCTAACCCTAACTCTAATCCGTACGCTAACCCGAACCCTAACCCTAACCCGAAACCTAACACTAACCCTAACTCTAACCCGAACTCGAACCTGACCCCGAAACCGAACCCAAACCTGAACGCGAACCGTAACCCGAAACCTAACCCTATCCCGAACCCGAACCCTAACCCGAACCCTAACCGTAACCCTAAACCGAACACTAACCCTAACCCTAACCCGAATCCGAATCCGAACCCTAAACCTAACCCAAACCTAACCCTAACCCTAACCTAAACCGAAACGTAAGAGGAACCCTAACCCGAACCCAACCCTAACCTCAACCTTAACCCTAACCCTAACTCTAACCCGTACCCTAACCCGAACCCTAACCCGAACCCGACCGTAACCCTAACCCTAATCCGAACTCGAACCCTAACCTGAACCCTAACACTAACCCTAACCCGAAACCAAACCCTAACCCTAACGCTAACCCGAACCCTAACCCTAACCCTAACCCTAACCCTAACCCTAATCCTAACCCTAACCCTAACCCTAACCTGAACCCTAACCCTAACCCGAACCTGAACCCTAACCATAACCCTAAACCTAACCCGAACCCAAGCCCTAAACCTCACCCTAACCCTAAACCGAACTGTAACCCTAAACCTAACCCTAACCCTAACGCTAACCCGAACCCAAACCCTAACCCTAACCCGAACCTGAAACCTCAACCGAACACGAACCCTAACCCTAACCCTAACCCTAACTCACCCGAACCCTAAGCCTAACCTACACCAAAAACTAACCCGAAACCTAACCCTAACCCTAACCCAAAACCTAACCCGAACCCAAACGCTAAACCTCACCCTAACCCTAACCCGAACCGTAACCCTAACCCAAACCCTAACCCTAACCCTAACGCTAATCCGAACCCTAACACTAACCCGAGCCCGAACACTAACCCTAACCCTAACCTTAAACCTATCCCTAACCTGAACCCTAACCCTAACCCTAAACCTAACCCTAAACCTAACACTAACCCTAACCCGAACACGAACCCTAACCGGAACCTGAACCTGAACCCTAACCCTAACCCGAACCCGAACCCTAACCCTAAACCTAACCCGAACCCAAAGCCAAACACTAACCCTAACCCAAACGTTACCCGAACCCAAACCCTAACCCAAAACCGAACCCGCACACTAACCTTAACCCTAACCATAAACCTAACCCTAAACCTAACACTAACCCTAACCCGAACACGAACCCTAACCGGAACCTGAACCTGAACCCTAACCCTAACCCTAACCCTAACCCGAGCCCGAACACTAACGCTAACCCTAAACCTTACCCTATCCCTAACCTGAACCCTAACCCTAACCCTAAGCCTAACCAGAACCATAACCCTAACCCTAACCTAACCCTAACCCCAACCGTAATCACAACCCTAAGAGGAACCCTAACCCTAACCGGAACCCTAACCCGAAACCTAACTCTAACCCTAACCCTCACCCTAATCTGAAACTTCACCCAACCCTAACCCGAATCTGAAGCCGAAACTGAACCCTAACCCTAACCCTAAACAGAAAGCAAATCCTAACCCTAACCCTAACCCTAACCGGAACCCGAACCCTAACCCTAACCCTAACCCTAACCCGAACCTGAACACGAAACCAACCCCGAACCTGAACCCTAACCGTAACCCGAAACCTAAACCTAACCCTAGCCCTAAACCTCACCTGAACCCTAACCCTAACCCGAACCCGAACCCTAACCCTAACCCGAACCCGAACCCTAACCGAACCCTAACCGTAACCCTCACCCGAACCCTATCCTAACCCTAACCCGAACCCGAATCCAAACCCAAAGCCTAACCCAAACCTAACCCTAACCCTAACCCTAAACCGAACCCTAAGAGGAACACTAACCCTAACCCGAACCCTAACACGAACCCCAACCATAAACATAATCCTAACCCTAACCCGAAACTGAACCCTCAACCGAACATGAACCCTAACCCTAACCCTAACACTAACCCTAACCCTAAACCTAACCCGAACTCAAACGCTAAACCTCACCCGAACCCTAACCCGAACCCTAACCCTAACCCAAACCCTAACCCGAAACCGAACCCTAACCCGAACCCTAACCCTAACCCTAACCCAAACTCTAACCCGACCCCTAACCGTAACCCTAACCTGAACGCGAACCTGAAACCTAACACGAACCCGTAACCTAACCCTAACCCGAACCTAACCCTAACCCTAACCCTAACACTAACCTCACCCGAACCCTAACCCTAACCCGAACCCGAACCCTAACCAGAACCCGAACCGTAACCCGAACCCGAACCCTATCCGAACCCTAACCGTAACTCTCACCCGAACCCTATCCTAACCCTAACCCGACCCGAATCCAAACGCAAAGCCTAACCCAAACCTAACCCTAACCCTAACCCTAAACCGAAACCTAAGAGGAACACTAAACCTAACCCGAAACCTAATACGAACCCGTAACCTAACCCGAACCTAACCCTAACCCTAACCCTAACCATAACCCTAAACCTAACCCGAACCCTAACCCTAACCGTAACCCTAACCCTAACCCTAACCCTAACCCTAACACTAACCCGAACCCGAACCCAGAACCTAACCCGAACCCGAACCCTAAACCTAACACTAACCCTAACCCGAACACGAACCCTAGCCGGAACCTGAACCTGAACCCTAACCCTAACCATAACCCGAACCCTAACCCTAACCCGAACCCGAAACCTAAACCTAACACTAACCCTAACCCGAACACGAACCCTAACCGGAACCCGAACCCGAACCCTAACCCTAACGCTAACCCTAACCATAACCCTAACCCAACCCTAACTCTAACCCTATCACCAACCTGAACCCTAACCCTAACCCTAAACCTAACCCTAACCCTAACTCTAACCCGAACCCGAACCTGAACCTGAAACCGAACCCGAACCTGAACCCGAACCGTAACCCGAAACCTAACCCTAAGCCTAACCCGAATCCGAATCCAAACCCTAAACCTAACCCAAACCTAACCCTAACCCTAACCTAAACCGAACCCTAAGAGGAACCCTAACCCGAACCCGAACCCTAACCTCAAACTTAACCCTAACCCTAACTCTAACCCGTACCCTAACCCGAACCCTAACCCTAACCCTAACCCTATCCCTAACCCTAACCCTATCCCTAACCCTAACCCACACCAAAACCTAACCATAAACTTAACCTGAACCCTAACCCTAACCCAAATCCGAAACCTAACCCTAACCCTAAACCTAACCCGAACCCAAACCCTAAACCTAACCCTAACCCTAACCCGAACCGTAACCCTAACCCTAACCCTAACCCTAACCTGAACCCAAACCCTAACCCTAACGCTAACCCAAACCCTAACCCTAACCCTAACCCTATCCCTAACCGGAAACCTAACCCTAACCCTAACCCTAACCCTAACCCGACCCTTACCCCAACCCTATCCCTAACCCT